>NC_046973.1:4860774-5138274 GCF_009769545.1 Cyclopterus lumpus
ACCAACGATATTGTACAAACAAAAGGACATAAAAACCCTGCGGGTCGGACACAAGCTTCAGTTGCAGACAGACCCTGACCTGAGATCTGTTCATAACTGATAAGTTATGGGAGACCAGAGGAAGAAACTATAATCCACGAGGAACAACAAGCTTCACCAAAAAAGCGGTTAGCCTATTAGTGATAAACTAAAGGACATGTTGATTTATCATTTCCATCAATGTGGATTCTGGATCTGGAATAAATATTCTCTGGTTTGTTTGTTAGAGGTTTGAGAATCAATGAGTTACAGTGTTTTTCAATTGATTTAGCACATTGTCTGAAACACTGCTGTAGTTCACAGAACCTTGATAGTAATCCCCCATCATTTAGTTTCATACTTTCATGTTTTCCCTCTCTATGAGCCGCCTGATGTCCCGCTCTGATCGGTCTAGACAGTAGAAGTCAAATGTGTATGTGTGTACTATTAAGGAGATTGACTGTGGATTTGACGATTGCACACAATGTTTCGAGTATCATCATTTTTCATTCAGCGACTGGAGCCAAGATATGAGTGGCTTATGAGACGACGGGCGCCCGGCCTCAGAGGCCCCACCGTCTTTCCTGCAAAGGAGCGAGACACAAACTCTGTATCGCTTTTGTTGTTTTAGGTCTCTTTGTGATACGTTTGTGGTAGTTTTGTGTATAACTGTGGTTGTTTTATTTGTCTTTGTGGTTGTTTGGTGTCCCTTTTGGGGTTATTTTTGCCCTTTAGTGTAGATATTTAGTCTCTCTTTGTAGTTATGTTGTGTCTTTGGGGTTGTTTTGCCCTTTTGTGTAGATATGTTGTGTCTCTTTGTAGATATTCTGTGTCTCTTTGTAGTTATTTTGTGTCTCTGTGGGGTTGTTTTGACCTTTTGTGTAGATATGTTGCGTCTCTTTTAGGTTTTTTTGCCCTTTTGTGTAGATATTCTGTGTCTCTTTGTAGTTATTTTGTCTGTCTTTGGGGTTGTTTTAACCTTTTGTGTAGATATTTTGTGTCTCTTTGGGGTTGTTTTGCCCTTATGTGTAGATATTTTGTGTCTCTTTGTAGTTATCTTGTCTGTCTTTGGGGTTATTTTGACCTTTTGTGTAGATATTATGTGTCTCTTTGGGGTTGTTTTGCCCTTATGTGTAGATATTTTGTGTCTCTTTGTAGTTATGTTGTGTCTCTGGGGTTATTTTGTGTTTCTTTGCGGCCGCTTCATGTCTTTTTGTAGTTTTATATTGTGAAGGTCAGTAAATGCATCCATAAGCCAAAGCTACTGATTATTTTAATTATTTTAATCTGTATTTGATTTTATTATTATGCCTATATTATGTCGTGTCTCTCTTTCGTCTTTTATTGTGAAGTGCTTTGTGACGTCTGGTCTAAGAAGATGCTAAATTAACACAATTCCCTTACTTTTATAACTTAAAAACCTTGAGCTTATGACCGGAGAAGAAGTCAGCGTCTTGGAGGAAGCATCCTGCACACAAAGAGATTCAGTTTGTGTCAACAAGCAAGAAAAGCAGAACAATAACACGGCACAAAACATTCTTATGTACAGGCACAGATTTTTTTTTTTTTACTTCTTGTGAAATAACAGCATATGACACAAAAACAAAAACATCTCCATTATGAGAGTAGTTCTACTGCTGAAGGGACAACGCTTCTTCTGAAACACACTTCTTGGAACTGAAAATCTGCACTGGTGCTGTGGTTGCCGTGGAAACCACGCTGCAATTAATCTGCTGATCCGAGATTGTTTAGGAGTATAGCCATGATTGCAGTTTAAAAAAAAAAAAAAAATATATATATATATATATATATATATATATATATATATATATATATATATATATATATATATATATATATATTAAAGCACTGAAATTTGAAAAAAAACAACAATTCTACCTCCAAGGTGCCGAAGGGAAATGAGATTTCTATGTTTGGCTTTAATTGTCAGGTTATTGTACCCGATGTGAATTCTTTGTTTGTGAAAATAAGCTGGACTTTATTGCATTTAGGCTGGCAGTGTTAAAGATGTGAGAAACGAGGTGAACAATAAGGGAAAGCAACTCATAGAAGCTCATAAGGGCGCATTGGGAGGAACCCTGGAGTCATTGCTTTTCAAGGACGGCTGAAGTTTCAATTGAAGTTACAGACGGAAGTGATTGGTTTATGAGACAGGAGCCAGCTGTGCAGTTACAATTGGTGCATTGACGTTCTCAAGGTTTTAATAACATTTTTCCTCGTGAATACGTAACAAAGAAAAAAACGAGTGCACCATCTGTGCACATGCAGAGTGCATGCAGGTGGATGGGGAGACAATCATTGATGATGGACAGGCTTAGTCCACAGTAGCTTTCTTGTTATTATTATTGTCAGAGCATTTTAATTAATTACTTGCTGTGGAAGATTCTTTAAGAAATGTCAGCAAGTACAACAACAACAGAACGTTTCTTAAATACATGATCTACCCGAGCTTTAATTGCTGTTGCATTAACAACATCATCGCTACGAGAGTCAGATAAGAACACACTTTGTCCTCAGAGAGACTGAAGAGCATCACAAGTTACTCCAGCTGCAACCGTCTCCTCACAAACATTGTGCTCGGAAAGTGTTTGTTGAGTAGCGAAAATAACAATCTGCTGTTAGAGAAATATGCTATAAGTGACCAATACCGACTATAATCCCCAGAATGACACGCGGCTTCCATGGGTGTTTTATTGGTGAGTGCATCTTTGATCTCATCTCCAGTAACATCAGGAAACTACGCGTGTGTTTGACATGACTGCGTCAAACACCTGCAGTTAAGCTGTGTTCACATGTCCTGCTGCCCAGACAGACAGCACACAGATTCATACATTTATCTTGAACGGTCTATTTAGTGGTTATTACTTTGGTTTGACTCTTTAATTTGCTTATCCAAGCCTGTTAATCGATCAGCAAGTAACACAACACTGCATTCTCCTATTTGCCCTAAACAGGCGTTGTTGAGTTGGATGAGTCGAGGTGAAAGCAGCACAATTGCTGGTAATTCGCAGGAAATCATCATAATTTCTCCAATAAATGGATCAATGTGTAAACAGCCAGAGAAAGAGAGACACCGTAGTTGGTTTGAAGCGTTCTAGATTTCACAGGGAAACAGTTTTGTTTACGTTCAGCACACATTGATCCACAACTCATTTTCAGTATATCATCAAAAACTCTTGTCCGAAAATGTATTGCATTAAATATGAGCAGTTAACAGTGCCCTCTTCAGGCTGAAACCCAGCAATGCATGCAGTAAAGTGGCAAACTCAAGGATTTTCATTTAAATAAAGGTCTGTTGAGTCACGATGTGTCGCCGAATGATTGATTAAAGTATCGCAATATTCGTATACTTGCAGTATCAAGAACCGGGTGTATTACAGTTTTTCTACATTGTACACACACAACACACCCCTACACACACACACACACACATACACACACACACAGAGAATGGAGCTAAACATTCTCACAATTCAGTGAAAAAAAGACTGAACTCTGAGCACATTTCCATTATTTTCGCTCAAATAAAAAATCTAAATCCACCCGGAATGAAATCCAAACAGCAAATACAGACACCCGGTTTAAAATAGTGAAGACACGTTTAAAATAGTGCTTTAAAATAGTCCAGACACGTTTAAAATAGTGCTTTAAAATAGTGCAGACACGTTTAAAATAGTGCTTTAAAATAGTGCAGACACGTGGGCCCACAATCCACAGCGTCACTTAGCTAATAACATTTATTTTAAAGAGAATACCCAAAGAGCCACTTTACACAAATACATTCGACAAAGATAACAAACTCCGTGCATCAAGTGACACAAAGTTCGTCTCAATCACACTCAGAACTCCAGCGCTGGTTTTATTGCATGTATTTTATTGTCCAGGTACCTTTTTTAAATGGTAACCATGCAAGTTAGTGAACAGAAGCAGGTCCGGGGGGCTGAATGTGCTGACCGGGGCTGCTGGTTGATGACACATTTAGATTGTACATATTTACATAGAAAAGGTGGAATAGTGACAAACATTTCATGAGAAAGACTAAATTAAATAAAAAAACAAAAAAAAGTCTACACAAAAAACATAAAGCAAATATTTATGTCCCCACATCCATCTGAAAGTCACACAGCAGACATCATTAGCATAGCAATAAAGGCACTCTGATGTTTATTATTTACATTTCATTGATCTTAAATAAGGGAACTTTTGGGGCTTTCACAGTAAGAATCAGAACAGATTTGATACTCGATAGGTATTTCAAAAGAAATAAACAATGAGAATCAAGATCATACTTTTAGTATTTAACTTGATCATGTACTCAACGACGTATAATTTAACAAACGAAAGGACCACTGGAGGCAAATGCAGTACATATATTAAAGCTAAACTGATTTTAAGTTAGAACCAAAAAAAAAAAGCAAAAGGCAGCATCAAAACACAGCATTTCAAGGAGGAGGAGGAGATGTTCCCGACGCCACACTCTGGTTTCAAGGTCCACCATCTTTCTGCCTAGTACTCCATAACAAAAACACTTTTGTTAGGTTTCCATTGAATCCTGCACAGTGACGAGGTACGGGACGGGGGACGGGGGACGGGGGACGGGGGGCGGGGGGCGGGGGACGGACATGTTGTCCTTGAATGTTAATGTCATGTTCCTTCGCCCCCGGTTGGATTTTTAGTTACATTTCAGTTCGTGCTGTTCCAGTGCATACAGTACATGTGTTTTTTTTCTCTACAATGCCAAATAGAGGGGACAGGAAATACTAATGGCCGAGGAGGTTTGAATGTGATGCTTTCAAAGCTGATATTCACAACAACATGCATCATAAAAACTGCAATCACACACATACACACACACACACACACACACACACACACGTCTATTGCAAAGAACATTCTGCTCTTTCGTGCAACGGCTTCAACTTTTTGTTTTAAATGAACAAAAAGACACCGAATAATAAGTGCTGCCACAGACTGAAGGGGGATATTCATGTGAACGGGTGCTTCAACAGCCTACCATCTACTTTTTGTTTCTCTTTGGTGTAACGTGATCCTTTAAAAGTAGATAAAAGTAGCATGCACTAAACGACTCTTCCTGCCAGGCACCAGACGATAGACTCCAGGAGGCTACAGATTAGAGAGCAGCCCCGTCCATCAACTCAGCAGTGGTTTTAAGTTTGAAGATGGTCGGTCTTGGGGATCGCGGAAAATAAACATGTTACGACCCCGGAAATGAAAAAAATGTTAAACAATAAACGTGATGATTAAACTCAACATTTCAGTGTGTTAGCCCTGTGACTGTAAAAGAGAGCACTTGCTGTATGTTGAAGACGCCTTCACGTGACCTGCATCGCACCAACACATCAACATGTGATGGCCTTCTCATTCAAATGCTGCGACGTGACCTCTGACGTGACCTCTGGCGAGTCAAGGAGCCTCTACTCTGCACGGCGAGCACGAGCTTCAACACGGACCCCTGGAGGCAGGACGTGATTTATGAAACTCGACCTCAAACTGTGACATCCAGTGCTTAACATATTCATCGGCACTGACTAATTTATGGAAGGTCAGATTACTGATCCACAAACGGCTCTCGTAATGATTGTAAAACCTTTAGTTTGATGCCCTCGACCCAACTTGACTTCATTATAATCTAAACAAATGGCTCAATTAAAAGCCTGTTTGTTTCTACATTTAGCCGCGAATAGGGCCGGGCGATATGTAGAAAATCTAACATTGCAATATTTCTGACCATATACATCGATATAGATATCGCACCAATATTGTAGGGTTGACCTTTCATTAAATATTTACATCCATGGACCTTTTGATGAATAATCCTCAGTAATGTGGATGAAATGACTGAGTGGGTAAAGGCAAATAACAGAACAGCTGAAGCCGTCTGGTAAGTTCAAAGGAAAAGTCAATACTTATGCCATATTACGATATCCAAAATCTGAGAGGGGATAACCATAGTCTCATATCAATATATTGATCCAGTATCAATATATTGCCCATCCTTCGCCTCTAACCTTTTAACAGAGTGAATAAATATAGGAGCCCTTTGCAGTTTCTGGATTAGGGGAACCGACTTGCATAGATATTCACAGAGTGCTTTCCAATCATATCTTTAAAGAAAGAAGAAAAAAAACCAGTCCTATTGCATCTACTTGGTTCCTTCTATAGCCAATTGTCTTCACCTGTACACACTCACAGCCATCAGCTACATTCACATGCAGTGCACACTAAATATCCAGCAACTAAATGCAGTAGTGCAACCCAATAAAAAACAGCCCTATAATAAATAATGACGTTGTGAAAAGTGTTTCTTATATTCATATTAACACCGTCGCAAATTTTGAGCCTCAGAAATGACCATAAATCTTCTCCAGTACCATCTTCAGACTCTGAACTTTCGGGTCCAATATTTCTGGATTAATTTAGAAATTAATGTTGCAGCCGACGTTGAGATGCAGTCAGTGGCATATAATACAATGAAAGTGCAGACGGTCTGAATGCCACGTGATAAAGGACTGGTAAGTGGGTTATTAAAAAGCATTAAGGGGGCTCTTACAATGAATAAAAGAAACAAAATTCAGCCCTAAAAAAGGATTTTGATCGTCTTCGACACTCCTGCTTCGATAGGATTGAAAATGAGCATTTTAAATACTTAAATAGATATAAAATGTTGTTATCTTTTAACACAAACTGTACACATCTGTTACCAATACATATATAAAAAAAGAAAACAAAAAGACAAGTGTGGTTACTTTAGAAACAATCTGATGCATCATATCAAAAATATGTAGCTTTAGTAGCACTTTAGTTCCTTCATTGTTCTAGTAAACATGACGATGCTACATTACACTCCAAAGAAGTGAATGAGGTCTTCTTTCTCTTTTCTTCTAGTCTGCAGTGGTGATCCCGAGCCACAGAGGTCGACGTCTTCCATCGCGACCTCTGCTGTGCTCTTCAACTCTTCATCCCCTTCTCCTCTTCCTCTGCGACCCCTCCGGTCTCAATCTTACAACACTTCCTCTTCACCTTCACTCGCCGCACCGCCTTGACTCCTTCCTTCCTTCCTTCCTTCGGCGTCGCCTTCAATCGATTCTTTCGACCTTCCCGATGATCTTCTCCTCAAAGATGGGCAGGACGGCGTCGTCTTCGCGCACCTCTTCGAACACCACCCCGCAGTCAAACTCGTCGCTTACCTTCTTGAAATAATATCTAGAAGAAAGAAAAAAGAAGAAGAAAAAGGAGCAAAGTTAACTTTAAAGCCGTGACTTTTACTTAAACACTCTTATTGGGATTTCTTCTTGTATACGGACATAACCTATAATTGCATTTTATTTAATTCAACAGTCGCATAATAAAGGATTTAACTTGTTTAATGTATAATTCTTTAAAATAATTATTTTACAGAGCATTATGGTCTTTTAAAGTAAATGAACACAACACTTCAACACTGAATGAGTAATAGCACCCCATGGATTTTTTTGGGGAAGAAATAAGTACACGATTTAAAATCATTACAGCACGCATATTCATATAATTAGTGACATAACATAGTTGCAGAAATTCGGCCTTTCAGAGGTTCAACGCAACTGCATCCACTCAAAGATGATCATTTAGTAAACACCTGACCTTGAATCACAATACCCCTCTACAAAGTCATCAACACACGAGTGGGATTATATTAATTATTTGAAGGCTTTACTAAAACCCAATCCTATACAAGCAGTGATGATAATATTGAATACATTTTTATCTGTCATTTATTTTAAAAGGAGATATTTTGCATTCTCAAAGCCGGAAAATACCAATCCTAATCCAATCCTGCGTACTGATGAATGTGGCATTAATTCACGTTTCAGGCATGATGCGTCCTCTCGTCCAAAAGACATCAGACGGCACCAAAAGTCTCACCTGTAATTTCCTTTCTTCGTGAGCAGCTCCTTGAACTGGCCCAGGGTGACGACCCTCCCCTTGACAGACGTCCTGTACGGTATCAGCTCCTCACAGAAGTAATACGCCACAGTGATGTTGTCACACGGCGGCTTTTTAGCGGCTCTGTGTCTGCAAATGGAAAAAGACAGAAACGTATTGGAGGATATTTAAGTACGCGTACCCATTATTTAAGTCCACACGTCACCGTTACGAGGAAAAAAAAGAAGTCATGATTCTCAACGTCATGCCTTCCTGACATTAACAAGCAGCTGTCCTGCAGGTGTTTTACATAACCTTATGTGAGGAACAGCTGAGGGATGATGTCATGTCATACATCGCATCTTAAAATCAATATGAGCAATTACAGGCACCGAGAGAAGAGAAAAACAAGACGGCCTAACATCCTCTTTCCGACTAGCCGGTGAACAAAAAAACTGATTCTTCCATTAATCACTTCCGGAAGGAACAACACCGAGGCCCTCTGACGACAGCCGATATAGATCGAAAAACTAAAATAACTTTTGTAAACAAGGGAACAGGACGAGCAGGTGAAAACTGGACAGATGAAGTGGAGAGCCAAACCAGAACATTCACAGATCCCGCCGCGGAAAAAAAAATAGATCCAGATGAAACAAATCAAGTCCGTTATCGATAGAAGATACTGTTCTTTAAAAAGTATTTTTAACCTTTGAGATGCGTGGTCGGCTGACGCGGGTAATTATCAGTGCTCTACTCTGGTATTCATGACTTCCTGTGCGTGGGAGAGGCCCTGAAATGATGACCTTACCAGCAGCCTCGGGGGCGACAGTGAGATCATGTTCTCCTTCGCGACCCCCAATGTTTTTTTGCCCGAGAACGTTTGTACCAACGTGAACGACCACATCACCGCATCTGTTTCTGACACTGGAAAGTAAATTAACATAACTAGCACCACAAATGACTATTTGATCCTTTAAAGTTTCAGTTATACATGCATCTTTCTCAGTTGTTCACTCTTACTGCATTTATTAAGTGATCCTGCAACACGTCTAATATCGGACCTTCTTGTAAAAACCTGTACACGTTATATTCTCTTTTTTTGCCAACAATGCAACGCTAAAAACAAACATAATTTCCTTTCAGAGCAAACATGTAATCTTTCAGCTATCTTTTTCTGACATTCGAGCCGGTGCACTAGACCAGAAGGTTCAGTCTGTCGTGATCCACCAGACCCACACCAGGACCTTAACCCCAGTCCCAACAGGTCTGACCGGAGGCCTTTCATCTGCCTCTTACACTGCTCCCCTGCTCCCCCCCTTCAGTGAAGAGGGCAGTTCAACATCAAACAGAAGCACGTTTCTGACAGCGTATCAAGAAGCCGATACTTCTCAGAAATCCGAAAACCTGCTCTGCAATCCTCTTTCTGACCTACATGGGAAGAACCCAGCAAGGGATCCGACATGTTGTTCAACCATCAGGTCTGATCCAAGTTATTTAAGACGGGGAGGAAAAATAATGCAGTGCGGACACTGAAAAAAGTCTTTTCTCACTGGCTGATAAAAATTATAGAAGGCTGCAAGTCAACAGTTTAGACCGCTTTAAATGCAAAATAATACAGGAAAGGAAAAGCTAGAAAAGATATTAAAAGCAAACGCAAGGATAGAGTGGGAGACTACAGAGGAGGAAGATAAGGAAAGGAACTGCGCATACGGATTTCGAGAGGTCTCCTTCGGTAGCTCGACAAACACACACACAGCCCCGGGAAACTAAACTACCAGTAATGAGAATGGGAAGTGAAGTGGGTTGAAGTGGGTTGAAAGTGGGTTGAAGTGGCCTGCGGCGGATTTGGAGTGTGGATAAAAGTTGCTGGTAGGACGAGGTGGACATACTCGGGCTGGGAGAGCTCGCTGTCGGAGACGGCGGGCACCGCGCTGAGCGGGGGGAACAGGGCAGGCCGGACTGCGGAGCGACCCCTCTGGATCACCTCCATCACATACCTGAGGGACCCAACAACCCCAGTAGTTAGACACACACTGGCCCTGAGGAACACACAGGCTAGAGAACCAAAAGGGTAACCGTTTCATTTTGACTGAAGAAGAAAAGAAACAAAAGGATAGATCCGGCTTCTTCCTCTGCGGATCAAGTGAAATAGATTCCGTTGAAAAACTGCACGGATTAACTGGACAGATGAGTGTGCGACATGTCCGTCCACTTACCTCTGTTTGGGCTGCACCGTTCCAGACTTGATCTTCTCCTCCTCAAGCCGCCTGCGCACCTCCTCCAGCTGGATCAGGGGGCTGGGAGCTGGATTCGGGGGCATGGTGGGATCCTGGATGAAAGGGTGCGACGGCTGCACAGTGTCCCACGGCTGAGCCTCGTGGCCGGCGGTCCTCTTGGACCCCGTGGTACTCCTAGAATGTAAAGTCAGGACTTTTTTTTAGAATATCAGTAATTAAACTAAACAAAGCAAGAGCATTCCTAAGAAAGAGTCAACCGTCACGTACCCGTATGGGCTCCTCTTGTGTTGAACCATTTCTTTCTGTCCTTCCATCAGCCACAAAAGGATCTTCTGGTTTTTCTCCATCTCCTCTGCAGGCGCCGGCATGTCACAGGGCCGCACTTCCTCGCCTTTCTTGAGCGCCCTTTTGCACTGCGGGCCACCTTTGCTACTGTGTATGATGGAGGGAAACAATTGGCGGGTGGAAAAGGCAAAAAAAGCCTTTTGGGGTGCATGAATGAGAGAGAGGAAGCGAATGCGTGGCGCTTGCTCACCTGTACCCTGTGTGCTCCACGGGGTTGGATCCCATGCCGTCCGCGTAGCTGCGAGACTTCGATCCGTACTGACTCGTCTCCGCGCCGCCGTGCACGCGCCCGGCCGCCTCAGCCTCGGCTTGCTCTTTGGGCTTCCCGACGCCGGCGTGGTGGACGTGGTGCGCGTGTTTGTGGTGGTACAGGTGGCCGCCGTCTCCCTTGAGGCCGTGCCTGGACGGGTGTTTCCCGGGCGCCGCACCAGGTGCCGTCCCTTTCACCCCCGGGATGCCGTCCGGCGAGCAGGACTTGGGAGAGTGGCGGCCGGTGCCCGGCGACTGGCAGCCGGGAGTCTTCATGACCCGCCGGACGTGGTCGTCCAGGATGCTCTCGGGGTTCTCCTCGTGAGCATCTCTCAGAATCGGACCGCTGTAGGTGTTGTCAGCATAGCGCGAGTTGTAATTCTGCGGATAAGCACCAGGGGGAAGCCTGTGACTGGATAACGCTGCAGCTGTGGACACGACTTCATCCCCTTCCTCTTCCTGGAACAACGACATAAATGGAATCCAAGTTATAAAGACCGGGTTTGAATAACTGAAACATATAATGTCCAACAGCTATAACAAATACATCTTTCATTCAACAGCTGAACACAAGTGAGGGATTTATTATCCTCACAAGTGTGCACCTGCTGTATCTACTTCCACCTGCAGATGGCAGATTTCACCACCTGCTAATATGCGTCTTCTCCTTCTTGCTGCAGAGGTTTGGAGACAAACTAAGAAATGTATCCGTCAGATTCCAGGGAACTATGCACGCAGTACATTTGTGTGGTTTCACGAAGAGGGCAATTGATAAGAGCTTCAGCTCTGATTGACGAGGACGGACTCCCTCTCTGACAGGATCTGCTCCAGGGGGAACCGCTGGGCGCTGCAGGGCTTCACAACAGGGTTTGATAAGCAGGCTGGAGAAGCTGGAGGATGTGCAGCGATTAAATAAAACACAGCAGTGGATGGAGAAAAATAATATATATATATATATATATATATATATATATATATATATATATATATATATATATATATATGTGTTACCGACATCTTACGATATATGGACATGACCTCACTTATTTGTGACGACCTTGATATTCCCCTTTGTGTTTACATGTGTAGGTCAATTATCTTTTCGCCAACATGATGCCAGAAAAAGCAGCAGAGTTTAGCCGATCATTAAGATATTGTATTTATTGTTTTGGTGGTTATATTGTTTTTAATGTTTTATTTATTTAGAATATTTTGTTCTCATTCTAATGTCCAATGTGTGCATTGTCTTAAGAACTAACAGTTTTGAAAGGGTGTATTCGCATTATCATGCCATTATACTATCATGAAATCAGTTGCATGAAATGGTTTTAAAATGACATTAATATAATCCATCACAATTATTTCTAGGCTGCTATTGTCTGACAAAGCCGACTAATGGCTTATGAAAACTGTCACATGACACAAGGTACGAATAACAAATGATATTGGGCAGTATTCCCCATCAGAAAAGAGATGAGAGAACAAAGGGATATCGTGGTGCAGTGGAACCACACCGGGTCGGGGTTCCACTGGTATTTATCAAGTCTGCCGTGCTCAGACATTTTATGACCGTTGTGTTAATAATAAAATAAACATTCACATGCCAAACCATAAGCCTTTGCTATTGTTCTGTGCTCAACATCCATTTTCAGTAACTGACTTACGACACGACATGAACGGACTGCATTCTTAAAATTCAGGGGTGATGTCAAAGATGTATGCAGCCAAAAATATTTCCTGGCATGTTTTTAATAATTCATGCGTCTTTGTATCCCCTGCACCCGATCCAGATATCCGCGTTAGCCGAGCCCACCGAAAGTTATTCATGTAACCGTATTATCTCCCATTTGAAAATAGAAAATCACCGGCGAACAACAGCAGAAATCTGACATTATCCAAGTGGATGGGGATTTACTGTCAATCTCCGTGAGCTCATTCATACAAACACACATTGGCTGCACGCTCCGCAGAAAAGAACCCAGACAGGCAATGACCGGCCTGCCCACATGAGTCCGTCTGTCATTGATTTTCTTTCATGAACAGCATGCTGCTGCTGCTGCTGCTGCTGCTGCTGAATGTCCACACGGTCCATTGTTACAACAAAAAAAATTCTCAGCAGACTGTGTGACAGAGCCATGGCAAAAAGTGAAGTGACTCACATCCTCGTGAAGCCACGTGGGTCTTTTCCTCAGACCAACGTACATGTTGTGCATGATAACCATATCATTTTAATAGCTCTGACATTATGGTTAAAACGCTAAAAAGCTGATTTCCAGTTTCCTTCTCTAGATGCTCACTCGAGTATCACTAGATGAATGCAGACATTTCATGCTTGCTTCAAGGTTTTAATAAAAACAAACCCTGAGCTGTGTGATGGGAGCTTCTCTCCACAGAACCGGTCTACCTTGAGACTACGTACAGGGGTCTCTGTACTGAGGGGGGATTTTTTTCATTTGTGGTAGCAGCTACCATTTCATCGCCGTTCAAGTGGCATCAAAACAGGCGGCATGCTGTTCCGGGGCGTACAAGTGGCCGAATGTGCAGGTGCTCCATCTGATTCATCGACAAAGCCAGATCGCTGACAGGCCAAGCGTGGAATTCTCCAAGTGATTCATAATGTTTTTTTTATTCTCCGTTCAAATGGCTGGCCTCATTAATTTCATTAAGGCCAGACGGATTTAAGTCTCCTTTGTTACTGAACACTTTAAGCCCAACGGCCCGACACACATCTCGCTTTCTGGCTCACAAAATGAGCTTTTGGTGGCATCTCGCACCACCGATACCGGTTTACTGGTTCTACTTGTCCGATTCTCTGAATACTATTTACGGTCACAATTCATTCAAAGATAAAGCAAAGTTATTAAAAAGGTCCCTTCAAGACTTTTGGAAATAATTCAATGGAGATCCTCATGAGCAGAATACGTTCACTCAAAGAACTTAAACCAGGAGTCAGAGAACACAACAACTATAGCAGGATGTATATGTAATAGTCAATATAAACATTAGCAATACAACACAAACTGCTCTTTTTATGCTTTTTACTTAATCGAACAGTTGGTTTAATTTTGATAATTGATGCAGTAATTTTTTAACCACAAAACAAACATTCTCTGATTCAAGGTGATCAAAATGTGAAGATTTGCTGCTTTTCTTTGTTATACATCAAAGTAAAAGCAACAACTAATGAGAATTAAGGAATTTACATCACACTACATTTCATTTAGCTGATGCTTTTATCCAAAGCGACTTACATTCATACACCGTAGACACAGCTACGGGCAGCAAGTCGGGGTTAAGTGTCTTGCTCAAGGACACATCGACTGGGGCAGGGATTGAACCGCCGATCCTCTGGTTGATTGAAAGACAGACCTGCTAACCACTGACCCACAGTCGCACTATTTAAAGATACCGAGGACTCACAACGGGCAAGTTCCACGATGATGTAATCTAGAAAAAAATTGGCAGACTAAATTTGATGAAACTCTTCATTGGGGATCCAAACTAACAAACAAATAATTGTATATTCCGTCTGTGTCTTGTGAGCCAACATGGCCTCATATGACTGAATGGTGACTAAAAGCAGCTCAGATTCACAACAATCACAACACGCGTTCCCTTTCCTTCCTCAACTGTATTACATTAGACTTCATTTAGTGGAGCCACTGCTCTCCAATGTGAACCTCTGAATAATGAAGCAAAGCTTAGAGAACGGTTTGGTGAAAGAAGCATCCCAACATACCAATCGTACTCTCTTCAGCCGCTCCTCCAGCTTCTCTTGAGCCTCCCTCTCCCTCAGAACGCCCTCCAGCCTGCTGACCAGCTCTGCAGCAAATCTTTCCGGCTCCACGTGGATATCCTTTGGAATCCGGTTGGTGCGCTGGGGGAAGAAATGTCAAACTGTAAAGCCCCCTCTCTGCCTTCGGGCCGCATCGCGGTCCACACCGTGTGGGCGTTTTCAGCACCCGGGCCCCGTACATCCATCCAGGGAGCATGAGAAGGGAAGCAGGCAGCATTCAAGAAGATGGTGTCAGGAACGGTAATACACAAAACATTTTAATAAACCTGTAACAAGATTTCACATAAGAATAGTGGGGCGGGGGAAACCATCATGATTCAATGTCTATGTTAGCGAGAATATCACGATACAGAGATTATGATATATCTGTATCACTGAAGAGAAAAGAAATACCCATAAAGAAGGATTTATGTATTTAAATAACTTAAAACGATGTAATACAAAGTGGCTTAGTCCCTCTTTAACGGCAACTTCATCATTCAAATATTAAATAACCATAAACGGGCAAAAGGCCGAGCTGCCAGAAAGCAGAACTGTTCTGGGCTTAAAATATTTAAAGGAATAATTCAACTCAGCGTCACTAAATTGACATCCCGTCACGATGCGTCTTAAAACTGCCTCGTTACAAAATGGTTTTGTCGCGAGTACCGAAGACAAACCAGTTGTTTTCATATACAAAATCATTTTGGACAAATTTTGATAAAAGGCGAGGCCAGAGGTCCTCTTGAAGAGAGAAAGAGGTGAGCGGTTGCTATGGTTACCGTGCAGCGTTAGAAATAAACTTGCAGAGTGAGAGCAATACCTGCGAGCGCCCCGTAAGCATTCATAAATATAGGACAGGTTATTAACTCGCTTGTTGTAATATTGAGATAATATTGTTTTAAAGAGCTGAAGGGAAATACGAACATTAGTATTTTTTAATTGTGTTGTTTATCAGACCTAAGATTCAACATTTTAAGGTTAAAATAAAAAGAGCGCTATTTGGCCCCAGCATATCAATAACGTATCCCCCGAGAAAGTATTATAACATATTCCTGTTTGGATATTTTTTTGTCCCACCCCTTACACTGAAGCTGATCCTTTCTGATATGGAGATGTTTTTATTAATATATTGCACAATGTGCAGTGCGTTATACATTAAGTGTGCAGCCTGTGTGATTGGAGCTACACTTTCCATCAGAAACACATAACCTTGCAAGCTTTAATTTAACATACATTGAACATAATTATATCCATTTGATAAGCGGGTCTACAGTAAAAATCATTCATTTAAAAGATGATTTTCATTGTTTCCGGATCATTCCGGGAACATAAACTGTGTACATGAGTCATTGCACGGAAATCATGACAATACAAAGCGGTTAACTCCTGATTTTGAACCACTTTATACAAAAACAATAAGGAAAACAAAAAAGGGACACGTCAACTAAGAAGTCAATTTCCTTATTGCCGAAGCAGTGGAGTCATGATGATTAATTTGTTGGGGCAGGGAAACGTTAAGAGTTGTGCTTGAGGGATTTGTGCTCTACTATACAGTCAATTCATGCATCCTAATAGGAGGCTACGTGGGGGAGTTTTAATTTGACTCTTTACTCCGAGGCCTAATTAGGGCCGGGGTTCTCCTACCGAGAGACAGCGTAAGCTGCAGAGGGAGGCATCCGGCTGTCACAGGGGAGGACTCATGTCTGCTCGGCTTCAGTGCTCACAGCTTAGGAGGGCATCGCGCCCCATTTAGACAGCCTTCTCTTTCACCATCAGCTATTCTTACACTCCATCACAGGCCGCTGCGACACAGCGCAGCTTAAATATGCACATCTCCAATGGTGCGGCGCAGAGAAATAAGGCAGAGGCAGACAGTCGAAGAGAGAGGTGTAGAGGCAGAAAGAAAGAAAAAGGGGGAGAGAACCCATGAATAACTCACTGGAATATGAGGTAGTGGCACTCGTCCATTTGCTTTGGCACTTTCGTGCATCTCCCGGCGATGCTGTTTACGGTATCTGTAGGGTGGAACCCCATCTCTGGAATCAACCACAAAAATACATTTTCCATAAAAACAGCCTCATGAATAAACAACACAGACAGCTTTGAAGTTGAACCTCTTTCCACTGCATTTATTTATTTTTATTTTATTTTTTTCTGGGCCTAAAAACGACCACCCTGTAATTCGTGATTAATCGGTGCAGCGGGACAGGCATTCTCACCGGCTTACCGCGTCCCTCCCCGCTGCACCACAAGTGGTCTGGCAGATTACAGTTACATGTTAACACATCCATCAGTCGGCTATTGGTCATGCTGGGTTTCACACTCTGCTGTGCTGGAAGCTCTGGACCAATTAGCTGATAACTGCTTCAAATCCATTCAGCTTCAAACACTCTTTTTATTTTTTGTCCAGTTGTGCGAGCTTTGAAGTTTCTTTGGCATAAATTCCCCCGTGCCATCTTTGCACCTAGAAAACATTATTTCTCAAATTTCTAAAACTTCCCCAGCACATGCCTGGTCTGCACACACACACACACACACACACACACACACACACACACACACACACACACACACACACACACAGACACACAGACACACACGACTGATAGACAAGTGATCCCAGATGGTACCGAACGTTGCCTTGGGTCTCGTGCTCAGTGCCAAAACAAAGTCACAGTGGAAGGAGACCGTAACAAATCTCTTAGGAGCATTTAAAAAATGGTTTGAGTGTCCCATTTTTAAAAAGGAGGTCAGTAGGTGAATATTGTCATTTCTGTAAATTCTATCAGACATGGTTTAATGTCCTCAAAGATTGAGTCTTTAGTATCACTAATGAGCTTTAAAGATCAATTCCGACAGCTTAAATGGTTGGACTAATGAGCAGATGGGGGCGTTAGCGGCTTCTCTGAGTAATTTAGAAACAAATTCAACCCTTATTTCTGTTTTTCTGGACAATGCCGAACATACATGGCACGCTTAACTTTTTTTATAACAACAGAGGATCCTTAGAATAGTATTGAGTTTAGTCTTCCAAGCCAATAATGTCGCCATTCCATGGTCTTTATGACCTGATGTGACAACCCAAAGCATGAAACGTTTGTGTGTGTGTGTGTGTGTGTGTGTGTGCGAGAGGAGAAAATACGTACACACTGCTGTCTGTGAGGGACGTGGTGTCTGCATCGCTGGACATACTCTGCTGCTCACTGTCGTTGGCGCTGGTGGCCGGAGCCAGAGCATAACCGGTGTTGACGTAGTACGGGTTGATGGGCTCCCGACATGGAGCGTGCCTTGAGAAAACAAAGTGAGGAAATGCTGAGAAAAAGCAATCGATCGTAAAGTGATTGACACGCTCTTTAAAAATGCATTTGTAAACAAAGCCGGGGCGCAAAATCTCGAAAATCAAGAAACATACACCGTTTGTTTGTCGTGATGATTTTGTGTACATGCAATCGCCGGATGGTTAAAAAGCCGACGTTGGGCTATAAACTAAACCACACCGTGGTCTCACGAGCACGAGGAAAAACACAACCGCTTCCTCCAGCATCGTGCTTCCGTTTGGCGTAATCCAAACGAAACCCACGGCCCGAGAAGGAATACATGGCACAGGATTTAATAGCATTACAGCCGCCTCTGTGAACGCACCAAATCCAATACCTAGTATTGAGCGGTTGGAGGTTTTATTCGGAGGCACGCCCTTCAAGAGCGCCGACAAGATGAATGGGGAAAGCTTCATTCGTCCACCTTCTCCGCTCTCAGTCATTGACTTTGCTGAACACACTTTTTGCAGGGCTTTGAACACATGAATTAAAGATGTTAGGCATCGCTTTTTTATTCAAATTGCAATTCCCTGCAGCTTTCTGCCTGTTTGGAATGCAGAAGCACCCAGAGTTCAACATGAAACCTTTGTGACCAACTGGTTTTTATTAGCATCTACATTCAGCAACGGTGAATAATCACGGCGGCGGGGTCGGCGAGGAGCCGCGACAAAAACAAAAAAAATGTGGGCTTCAAGTTGAGATTATGTGCGGAAATATTTCTGGACAAAAGAGGGAACAGTTGAGATTAGAAAATATGTATTTATCATAACCATAAATAATGATAACAACAGTGCAGGAAAGTTTAAAATCACTGAAAAATGATTTAATGCTGGATTGCTTACAAATTCTTATACACTCATACTTGTGAATATAATAAAATACTCTGCATAGATTTCTTTATTCCTACTGGTATACAATCTAACAGAAATAGAATAACAGGTTTCCAATCATCAAGAGAGAGCCTGAACATATTTTGCTTGAATTAACTTGCAATACAGAGAATTTAACTAGCTGCGTTTGGTTGAACATTTTTCATACGTGCATGTTTTAAAGATACCGGCTGTGGTGTCCTCAGTTGCCCTCCATGCGTCATGAAAACTTCCACATGCCAACCCCCCCCTTCTCTGCCCGTCTCCCGCATTGTGGCTACACATTATGAGCAATAACACAATCGTTCATCCATATTGTTATTCCTTGTTCGTCTCAATTTCATTCCAGCCTCAAAAGATCACGAGTAAAAAGAAAACAACAACTTTCATTTTTTTTATAATTACAAAGACGATAAAGTCTTGCCTTTTGAAGTGCACGACGTCCTGGAACGAGAACAAAACTGTGCTGTTTTCACATTTCAAAATTCTCCCCAAACATTAATTAATGTATAGGTCATTCTCTTTCAAGTCATCCGATTGCTAAAAGTTGATCTGAAAGACTATTTAATGTCTTTTGTTGCTCGTCTCTGAAGAGATCGGCAGACGCAACTGATGTAAAATTTAGCCTTGTGAAAATCCGCCGGGTGCTGCTAAAAGGCTTTTTAAAAATGAAGCGTGCTTTTCTGTAATTCCAGCCAAATGCTTGATTGATGAAAAAAAAAAGCGATGTGGAAAAAATGATCGAAAGTGCGTTTCACTCGCTAATTAAAACGGTATTTGCAGGAGATTTCAAGAAAAACATTGATCTTAAAAAGAATTAAAAAAAATAAGTGCCTTTGGTTGTTTCTCAAAGAAAAAGAAATAAAAGGAATCAAACACAAACAATCATCAGGTTCAACGTGAACTACATGCAAACAGTGAACAAGGCTCGGCCCCAGAAAGAGAAGGAACAGGTAGTAAAGTCTGCAGTCTACGTCTGCTCTGACTGGTTCAGTTTCAGCCGGCCAAACTATAATCAGGTTGTGTTTGGTCCAGTGTTTTAGCCTCAGAGACGGTCTTATCTCGGGCTGTCCGTCAGCGGATGGGAGTTCCTGTCCTGCCTCATGAAATATGACCGAGCGTCTCACGGTGACGTCATTTTTCAATGAGTCCCCGTTGAGGAGCAACATCACTGCAAACTAAAACAGCAGCAGCACAAACTTTAGGATCTTGAATCCCTCTTTTGGGTTTAACGATGCAACAACGACGGCACGTATTGTTCTCTCCCACCTTCTCAACGCCGACACCCGACATGCTATTTATTTTTTAAGTGGCCTTAATCCTCAATTGAAGATGTGACCGTATTATGTCATGAGCTTGAAGTTTTAAATATATATATATAATATACATTAGTTAAGTTGTGAAAGACATCGATTACTTACGCTTTCATTTGATTCTTCATTGCTACACTTTCATTTGCAAAGAAGCTCGACCCTCATGGAACGGCTGCCAAGACACTTTTCATTTGTTTTACACGATTACAATTTCTTATGCATGTATGTATGTAAGTATGCGTGTGTGTCTGTGTGTGTCTGTGTGTGTGTGTGTGTGTGTGTGTGTTCCCTCTGTCATTCTCCCGGCTGCTGTGTGCATCTAACTGGGCACACACTGTACGGATTAAGCTCAAATGTAGCCCCGAATCGGTCGCCCCAGCTCATTTTAGAATCATTTGACGGGCAGTTTGAGGGGGTCACAACTCCTGATTAATTTCCACGAGTGCACGGATTTATGACATGTTGGAGATTTTGGTCGGGCCGTCTGATTTCCCCGCATGGCTGCTGTCAAGAGATCCGTTATGATCCGTAGGGAGCTTGTTTTAACGTTATCCGAGTAGCATTCCACGCGATGTGGCTGAAACTGGACTCTTGTGACTGCTATAATAATAATAATATAAAACTGAACTGAGGAGCAGGCATCCTTCTCTCTCTCTCTCTCTCTGCATCAACCTGCTTCCCTCATAGAGGCGTCAGTGTTACACATCGAGTGTATACATACAGTGAGAGAGCGTGCACAACACCAGGACCCTGAACCTGACGGCCATCATCAATGTGAGACTGTCCCATGCAATAATCAGCAGAGACATTCACGTCTGTGGTTTGTGCACGATGTCCTGAGAACTACCCCGAGAGTAAAAAAAAAAAAAAAAGGGCTTGTTCAGGACAAACAAATCAAGGCGTCAATAATAAAAAAAGGAGCGCCATAAACTCCGGTCCTTCTGTTTTGCAACCTCAGCATTTATGCCAATCAATCAAAAAACAACGAGTACAGTCCCTGTAATTATGCATCCCGCTGACTAATTCTGATGTTTACCAGCATTCACACTGCACATTTGGCGTTGTTTAGATAACAACATCTGGGCAAATCTACTTTGATCTCTCACATTAAGATTAAAAAAGCATTTCAACGCTGAGAGGCATTATTACAACGCTGCTGTTGCGCACGCACACACACAACACACACACACACACAACACACACACACACAACACACACAGCTGGCTGACACCCAACACAGTCACACTTTGCACTGCAGCCAATGAGTCACAGAAATCCCAATCTTTCTAAACTACCTACTTGTATTGATGAGTTGAGTTATTTACTGAACTTGGGTATCGAGTTGAGGACGAATAAGCTTCACTTTTGTATTGATTCTGATCCAAAAGTGTATAAAATAAAATACAACACATGTCCACCTTAAAGGAGCACAGTCTTTCATTTCAAGTGTAGCCCGATGGGACTTTCACAGAAAAATGTGCATATCAATTGCTGGATAATGGATAATGTCAAAAAGAGAGCGTGCTCAATGTTGAACAACAATGTTCTGAGAAACAGCAAATCAATATCCATGGCTGTGACGAGTCAACACTATAAAACAAGTTTGGATCCTCTAGATCAAATAGTCAAACATAATAAATGGCATAATGTAAAAATAACTAAAAGCACACTTAATATTCAAAAGGAATAAAATGGGATGAAAACTAAATCTCGTTGAACTTTCTCCCTGCACAGCCCGGTCCAATGAGAAAACAAGATTCCACTATTTCCTGCACAAAGGAAAAGACGCGAGAAGCCTCCTTCAACCTTCTCACAACAAGTTACCTTCTGCAGCTTCCGACATTTCCTCAACACCTTCAGTGTAAACACAGCGTCTTTCCTCTCATCTCAGCTGTCTCCTGCGCTACTCAAACCGTTTTTCATCTCACACTTCAAGCAGCGCTCACGGTATTGTGGGGTTTCAGGTTTATTTCTAATTCAGCAGTTTGCAGAGGAAAAAAAAAAAAAAAAAGCAACAGCATGTTGGAGCTGAAGTGAAGCTTTCTAGATTACTGGGGAGGATTTACCTGGTCTCGTGACTGTCCTGGAACCTGGCGCTGTTGGCGACGCGCTGCGGTGCCGTCTCCATCAGCAGCTGCTGGGTAAGCCGGTTGCTCGGCGTGGGGTCGCTCTCGGGCTGCTCCTCCGGCTCCTGGTCGCACCTCCATTCCTCGTCTTCAATTAAAGTGGGTAAATAACTCGCCAGGCCCTTTCCATTCCCAGAAACAGAGCTCTGATCGCTGTACAGCTTCGGGCTCTCTCCCCCCGTCCGAGTATATTCCAAATATATGTCAGACTTCAGAAATATGGGATAGGTGTTTTCCTCCATCGTGGTCTGTATCTCAGTCTGCGCCTGGTCAAACATCGCAGGATCAATGTGAAGCTTCATGACGCAGTCTTTGATGAAGGACTTGGTGGCTGGTTTGATCTGCCGGGAAACAATCCCGTTGTTGTCCAGGATGTATTTCTTATAGATGGCTTTCGCCAGCTTGACCTTCTTCTCCTCGTTGCCCTCGATGGCTTCGAGTTTGCGGAAGCCGCTGCACGCAAACCAGAAGTCCAGCACGTCGCCGCACTCCTCCTGCTTGAGGAACATCCGAAACAGATGGATGCCCTCTTGGTCGTCCAGGAGGGAGTGAAGGGACTCTGCCCACTTTACGTAGGGGGGTGTCGGTGAGGCGCTCCCCTCCGGCTCATAACCCAGGTCCAAGTCCGGTCGCCTGGGTGTGGCCACAGACGCCTCGCATTTGAGGCTCTCGCTCTTCGAGGAGAAGCCCGCGTTGGTGTACTGGCGTCCATCACTGCACACCAGCTCACCCTCTTCCCCTGGGACTGGAGGTCTGGGAGCATCCTCAGTGAAGCTGCCTCCCAGGTCTGCTATGTAGTCCCTGTTGTCGCTTATGCTCATAGTCCCAGCATCCATAAACCACGAGTCGGTAGAGCCCGCACTGCACAACTATCAGACCTCTACTTATGCCACTGCAGAAAACGTCCTGCAAGGAGGAAAAATATATAATGAGACGCAGCTTCATCACATCACTGACAGGTAGAGCAGCACTATTCTTGACAGGGAAGATATTCCAATACCCATATTAATGGCAAATAAATGAAAAATACATATATAGATATATACATACATGTAGCAATTTCTGAGAACCAAGTACAAGTGCATTAACATATCTAGTGCTGAGAAAAGGTTGATCGATTACTAATACCTCTCAGGGATTAAAAAAAAATAATTCCACAGTCTGCATTTTAATCATGTGGCCGGTTTCCAACTCAACATTAAAATTAATGGAAACAGTAGGCTGGTAATGTTTACAGTTTCCACTCCAATATGACGAATTCATGACTACTTTCTTGGCGACTACAATGCAGTGAAATTCTATTTTACACAGGGAACCAATACAATAGAACTGCTGTGGAAATTATTGACAAGATTGACCCCAAAAAAACAAGAAAAACACCGAAACAGAATTCCATGCACTTGACCAGTGACCACAATGTAAACATATGCAAAGCTGAAGTCATTCGGCCTATAACGTGGTTTCTTTATTCCATAAAGTGGTTTGGCGGTCTATTATGCGGGCACATGAGGCTTTTATCGATCCTTGTGTCGCGTTCTCTCCTCGTTTCCTTCCCTTGCCATCTCAGAGCAGGGTCAGCTGCAGGGTAGCGGACCGACTGGTTTTGAAGGGATATCCTTGTCTCCTTCAAGGACACGTCCTTGTCCCCTGAGTATCGTCCCTGAGCTTTCTTTCTGAGCAAAGACACGGCGGTGTTAGTGCGTATCCATCTCCAGCGTTTACGGACCGCGTACGGCTCACGGTTAAGCTTCCCGGATACGGTGTCAGAAACCATTTGAGGGCCGATTGCCTCATTCAGGGTAGAAAGAAAAGAGCCAATTTTCTCTGTTTAAATTCACACATCCAGTGCAGCAGCTGATACTTCTTGACAGATGAGGAGGGCAGGACCAAACCACAGTGACCAGCAACGGTTAGGACCAATCAAAACCCTCTCTTTAAGCGCTGTGCACTTGTTAACGCCTAATAATGATTTTGAAAGGTTTTAAATAAATACATAAAGAGATTTATTATATCACAAAAGCATGACAGCTAGGTTTACTCCAGCAATATAGTTTTAATGGTTGCCATCACGTTCCCTTCAGGGCACACCCACTCTCTTGTCTTTGCCAATATAGATTCAAGTCGGTTCTCC
Source organism: Cyclopterus lumpus (assembly GCF_009769545.1). Taxonomy (NCBI): domain Eukaryota; kingdom Metazoa; phylum Chordata; class Actinopteri; order Perciformes; family Cyclopteridae; genus Cyclopterus; species Cyclopterus lumpus. Next base: position 4,885,102 of record NC_046973.1, read on the forward strand.
GGATTGAACAAAGACAGTGGAGACTAAATTGGCCACAGTGCCTTCATCTTCATCTTCATCTCAGCGGCGCAGTCCTGGAGCGTGAGCGCCACGTGCTCCGTGCTTTAAGGCCAGGTGTGCTGGACGGAGTGTAACATTTTAATAAACACGTGGGCGGATTTAATACAAAACACACACATCACACACAACTACAAAAAAATTAAAAAATCTCCTGGTCGATGAGCGCTCGTCTCGCGACCTGTATGTGGAACGACGCCTCGGCGCGCGCGCGACGTGTTCGTTAACGGGGGGGGGGGTAACTAACGGGTCCGCGCGCACAGGTGTGTGTGTGTGTGTGTGTGTGTGTGTGTGTGTGTGTGTGTGCGTGTGTGTGTGTGTGTGTGCGCGCGCGCGCGTGTGTGACAAGAATATGCAGAACGGAGCCAGAGTCCAGGAAACGTCCCGGTTCCCCCCCCCCCTCCCCTGAAAGCGAGTCCGCGCGCTCCGTTTGAAGTGAGCCTCTCATCACATTCATGTCTTGGCCTCTCCGGAACGAGCAGAACAGCAGCGGCGAGTGGGGGAGGGGAGGCCGAAACAAACTCCGTACACACACACACGCACTCACACAGCCAGGCCTTTGAGCAGCCGACCGACAAGTGCACAACTTTGTCACACTATTCACCTATTAATATCTGCACTGTCTCCGCTAACAGCTGCTGAACTAAACGGACAACAGGGCGACCGCAAACACCCCTCTCTCTCCCCCCCCCCCCCCCCCCCCCCCCTAACCTCCCCCCGACCGTCAAGAGGACGCGCAGGGAAATCCCGCACCGATTTACGAATGCATTTTACAAGCAGCGGCAGAAGCGATGGCACATATCTCTCTCTCTCTCCCCCTCCGACTACCGCAATCCCAATCTGTGAGCTGCGCGAGGAGGAGGAGGAAGAAGAAGAAGAAAAGTGACATATACTTAACCGGTGAAAATCGTCCGGCTGCTTTCGGGCGTTTGGACCGGCGCGGGTCACCGCCATCAGTGTCATAGTTGCGAATTGCAGCACTTTAAAAATAACAAAGGCACCAGTCCGCTCTCCACCTCTCCATGACTGCCTCTCGCTGTCTGTGCGGAGCGGAGCGAGAGGCTCGCGCAGCAGAAGATGCACAGCGCCTCGCCCGTTCACTGCACACATTACCACTGGTTGGGGGTGCTGCATGTGGGACATCTCTCTCTCTCTCTCTCTCTCAACTATTAGAATACATATCTTGAAAATGAGCTCGTGGCATTCCCCTTCTTGCTGTGTAGCTTGCAACAACATCAATTAGTTATATCTTATAATCAAAAATAGAAATTGGCAGTCGAGCCTTTGTTTGGGGAAGAAATCAATACTTTCAACATCATTCATGTCCGTATCATTGTTAGCATTCACTGTGCATTAAGGACATATAGGTATCCTTTATATTTATAAATTATGAAGATGTTCATAGTAATGTAAAATGTATTTTTAATCATGATCTACAGCCCACATAACAATAAAGGTCCCGACTTTTGATAATATATTTCCATAAACTTGGTGGACTTGCAGGACAACATTGATGCAGCAGAGGCAGAGTTGTCCTGCTTTTTAATCCCTAGTATTGGTAACGCTCCAAAAAGGCAGCATCCTACATTTCCCATAATGCAACTGAGCCCCTTTGATTAGATCAGAAAGCTCCCTTTAGAGCCACAGAAGACATTGTACATGTGTAATAACTCTGTAAATCCAGGGCTAATCTGTTAAAGTAAATCCACTTAGTGCCAACACTTGCATATCTCTTATTACAATCATTAGGCCCTTGGATGCAAAAGAGTGTTGAGGGGGTTACAGGTAATAATATTATAATTTCTTACTCAGAAGTTGAGTTTTTTTTTGCTTCATGCGCCTCTGAGCAACTCTCAAAGGAACGAACAGGGCCTCACCTCCAGTTCTCTTCAGACATCCATTGTGAACTCTGTTCAACAGAGTTCAACAGAGTTCAACAGAGCTTATTAAAGCTCCCACTGGTCATATGGATGCACTTTTGTTATTGGAGCATTTCAAATGCAATGCCGTTTCAAAGGGGAAAGACTGCACCAGATGACTTCCCTGGTTAGGTTACATGCTTTGATCAGTCAAATCAGCCACAAGTTCTACCTTGTGCATTCAGTCATGAATTATATCACGAGGAAGTTTCACTAGAACAGCTGACTAAGCAGTAAACACAGGCAGTAGGGAAGCGCCAGAGTTTGTGATATTTTACAGCAACACATAATGGACAGCTGGCCACAAATCGAACCACCGGTCTCAATTCCACAACATGCACAACGATGTCGTGATTAACAACTTTTCTTCAAACGATAAGCAAGCAGTGGGTTGCATGGCTGGTTTCAAAATGCACACATCCTGCGGCGACCTTTGACTCGGTCCAATTCAAACGTCATATTTACTGGTGACACGAGCGCTCAAACACAAAATGCTCGGGACGCATTGAGCGTGACGAGAGTTTGCAGCCTTGCAACATTCCTCTGTTTGAGTGGCGTGTTTCCTCGCTCCTATACGTTGAGGCCGTGGAGACATATGTGTCCATGTTTTGGTGTTTATGAATAAAAAACAATACATTCTGTGCGACAAACCTCTTCTGTGCCGATGCTTTTTGAAACAGACACACTTGATTGGGTCATTACTCGACTTGTGTACAAAGACCAAAAGGAACCAAACGCAGCAATAAAAGGCTGTTAATTCCCATGCTCGCACGCCAGGCAATCATTGAGCAGTTTTACTGACTCTAAGATTAAAGGATGACGGGACGCCGTAAAAACATAAACGCATGTGATTATGTAATTACATCAAACCATTTAGGAGCAGGAGAAAGAGCAGGAATATGTATTTCACACCCTGTCTCATCGCATCACATGAATTGCCCGCTCAACCCTGTTTCCAGTGTGCAGCGTACACGGGGCTTACAACACTTATGCCGGCGAGATGGAACATGAAAAGGACCCGACGCACTTCAGCTTCCTCCAGGCAAAATTGATTTTGGGCGGCCAACAATTTAAGCATCCTGATACTCAAACAGAAGAATCGATTATTTCCTCCGAACCATCTCCTGTGTTTCTATCATTGCTGTTATTCTCGAGAGAGATGTCAACATTCCCACAACAGTTCAGATTTAGTCCACTCGAGAATCTCAACAGTGTTTCAGGTAAAAGAAAGAGAAACATGCTGATTTGCGTGTCCTACCTTGAGTTTGATTGTCTTCCTCACACATCCTCCAGCAGTACATCCATTTACCATGGAGGGATCCATTGCACGGCTATCTAACGCACGGGGCTGCAGTGACGTTAGCGTCCCTCTCATCGCCTCGACGCGTGAAGGCCTGGCCGAAGCAGAAAGTCGCCATGACAGTTTGTCTTGGCCATCCATTTGATCCTGAAGAAGAAGAAGAAGAAGAAGAAGTTCCCATTTACTCTTTTTTAAATCACTTTTGCAACCGCATGCGACACAAATCAACCTGGAACAACACTCAGGGTGGTTGTATTGCATGGCAGTAAGTTATCTGTTCAACAACACAGAGTAGGCGAATCACACATCATGCTGAGGTTGACACAGCAGCACCCTCTCTAGTCCATCCCAACATTTCTGAAGGGCAGTACTGATGAGGAGGAATAAGGTGACGGATGTGGCTCAAAAATGCCTGATGTGACAACACATCAGTCAACCCTGAACAGGGTCAAGATCACATAGAATAAGTGATAAAACAGACATATATGTATATACATATGACATTATCTCTTCTAAGGCCTTTATTCTGTGGTCTATAGGGCCTTTGCTGACGTCTATTGATCCAACAACTTGAACTACAACTCGTGATCTGCACCCACTTGCTTGTTTGGTTTCAAAACTGGCACATTTCACTATTTCTTTATTAAAATGTCTCTTTTTAGGGCATTTGAGCTTTTTTCCTCATCAACCATGGAGGGAATGGTATATCGATACAAACCAAGGACATTGTAGGTCTTGTACATGGCAAACATTTCATGTCTCTGATCTGCCACGTTTATCACAAATAACTTTTTTTCCCACTCTGTAAAGCTTAGAAATGCATTATCAAATTATAAATGCATTATCAAATGATAATGCATTTCCAAGCTGTTACGAAGCTCAACTCCTACTGGCATCCTATTTGAAAACTATCGAAAAAACATTTGTACAGAAAACTGCAGGAATAAAAGGTTTGAGTGATGCAAGAGAAAGAGGCTGTGTGACCAGAAATCCCTTGAACAGCCAGAAAGGGCCGGGTGAGGAAGGTGAAGGAAAAATACTCTTCCTCAGAAACTACAAACGAGAAGCCGTTCAGCAACCAGCCCGTGTGGAGCTGCCCAGCAGACGAGAGGAACAAAAGAAGACATTTCAGGTCTGTGTGAACCAGACCGGGCTGTTCGTCAAACTAGTATTCCATCCATCCATTTTCAATACCGCTTATCCTCATTAGGGTCGCGGGGGCGCTGGAGCCTATCCCAGCTGACATAGGGCGAAGGCAGGGGACACCCTGGACAGGCCGCCAGTCCATCGAGGGCACATGTAGGGACATACAACCATTCACTCTCACATTCAAACCTATGGGCAATTTAGAGATCAATTAACCTGCAGCATGTCTTTGGACTGTGGGAGGAAGCCGGAGAGCCCGGAGAGAACCCACGCTGCCACGGGGAGAACATGCAAACTCCACACAGAAGGACCGCTCCGACCGGGAATTGAACCCGCGGCCCTCTTGCTGTGAGGCGACAGTGCTAGCCACTACACCACCGTGCAGCCCCAAACTAGTATTGTGTGTCCGAAATGTTGAAGAAATGTAGTTGTTAGCCGCTTTCAATGAGAGTTATTGTGTTTATCGATCAGTGATATTCATTTCTGATGACAGACAAATGCTAATTCTCGAGCTCGTCAATAGAGTAGTTATTATAATCACGGCTCCTAAAGAATGATGTTCAAATGATTTCAGTTTCTTATTAGGAATCACACTGAATGCTCAGACATCCTGCTGCAGTTAAGTGTTACCAGAGGACAACTTCATGTTTCCCTATTCAGTCCTTTCAGTTGTCTTTTGTTCCACCTGTCAGTGTGGATTTAGACTCCCTAGTAGGCCTCGGCTGAAATAGGCTTATCTCTGCTGAAGACCGTCTGATGAACAAAAGCCCATTAAGATGTGTAAATGAATGCTCCCATTCTGACTGCACACAATAGAGAGTTTGAGTTTTTTTTCCTTCAAATTTGTCCGTCTTCAAAGAATTCAATAAAAGTAAAGAAGAACAAAGGAAACAACAAGCGAGACGAGACGTCTTTTAAAGCCCAGAAACAAAAAAACGGACCACATGTATGGACTAAATTGATACACTCGGAACCGTTGATATGATTGACCAAGTTGATACAGATAAAGAGGGTTTTAATCAAAATATGTCAGGCATGTTAAAGTTATTCGCTGTCTGTTTTAAGTTCTGAAATGAAAGAGTAATATCAAAAGACTTCCAGAAAATGTATTCTGGGGTCCTGCTGATGTCCTTTGTCCTGGCTGAATATATCATGACTAACAAGCCTTGGAGTGGATTAGGCACAGAGGATTGAGCAATTTCCAGACGTGAGATTATTTTGCTGGATATTATAGCTCACAGAGCGCCATATTCCCACAAGAAGAGGAAAAAAAATCGTATTAAAAAGGCCCATATTTCCTATGGTGATATAATACAAAGACATACATACATCCGTAACCATGTACCAAATGGCGAAAGAGCAAATTGCCAGACATCTGCTGGCTCGAATAAAAAAAATCAAATTAATGTAAGCGTTCGGTCTATCGGGGTCTTCGGTCGTCTGGTCATGGGATGCACATTCACTGGTCAAATCAAATGATGCGCTTCGGTTTTGATGAGAGGGAGAGGACACAACAAAAACCAGTGTGGCACTGACATGAAAAAAACGATAACAGACATAATGGAGCGATAAACAACACAATGGAAAGTTACTGGTAGCCGCGGTTCTCGACGTCAGAGATTCAAAAGCAGACATTATACCTGCTGGTTTACCTTACTGGGTGGTTCTGGGTTTTGTTGTGTTGGATCGCAGACGACTCCCACCGCTTTTCTATGGATCGAGGATCGTCCTTCGTGGTCTGCAGTAAAGACTGCCGCCATCTTTAATCACAACAGAGTCCATCTGTCGATGCTTCTTCCCTTTCTACCCTCTCTTTCTCTGTTCCAGTCTCTCTGTTCCAGCCCTCTCTGTTTGTTGTGGGGGGTTCTTATTTTCCATCCAACATCAAACCACCATATCGACAGGCTCACGGGCCGCCCAGTAGGGGGGCAGCTTGAACATGCTGCATCGGCTGTTGTCCTTTTCCAAGCCGCAGATTAACTGACCACATTTATTTTTTTTCTCAGAAGGATACAGATAGCCTGCAAAAAAAAAATATTTCAGCTCTCAGGCCTTTGATTTCAACAAGCCTGGTCTCAAAGCTCCTCCATGATTGTCCCTGAACGCATCTTTGCCTCAGATGTTCTGATTGATGGGATTTGGGTCTCTCTTTGATTGAGGCCACATCTCTATAACTAGTTTCAAATTGCTATATTCATTTACGACAGATGCTGATAATTTAAAGCTAAACACTGATTCGCCTTCTTTTTTTAATTTTTTTTATCTTATGCAATGTAAAAACAACATATAAGTACAAGCAGACCGCCGGTCTGCATTCATCCAAATAATGCACTTCATTTAAAGTGACACTTCCTTGGTCCCTCTTTGCATTCAAAGCCTGAATACAAAAGCGTATCTTGTTTACTGTCCCTGTTTTGTTCCGCCAAACTCTTCCATTGAACAATGAGAGGAGTTGAATTTCAAAATGGTAGATGCTCTCACCTTCCTCTCCTGCTGTGCGGCTCGTCGGATCTTGTTTCTGTGGTCCGCCATGACTGGGCGCAGTCCCCTACCTGGCACTCTGCAAGACTTTCTCATACTCATGAACCTGTTTCTGATTCTTACTTGTGTGTTGCGGAAAGATGAGCATCTTTACTTTATATTGCAGCTTCAGCCGTGCGACCCTATTGGAGGAAACCAGGACCAGATGATTGTCTGCACAATCGTATTGTAGCTATGGTAACAGACCCAACAGGCATCAGTGATGTGCACCTAATTGCTCCGTATACATTAAGCAGCAGAAAAAAAGAGAAAGATAGATTGAGCAGGGCTTAGACATTACACATTTTAGACCCGAAGGATTTCCAATAAACTGCTTCACTTAGTGATATTTTATGACAACAAACATCTATCTGCCGTTTGAAGTTTTGCAAATAGCCCAGTGAATGAGGAGATGCATGCAAAGAAAAAGGGGGAGAAAGATGGATGAAAAGAAATTTTGGCGAGAGGGGGGAGAGATGATATTGCTTTTGTTATATAGCTTCATCAGCTGCTTACCTTTCAACTTGATTTCACACTTGCATGTCTGGTGGTAGCCCGGGTCAGACCCACAATGACCAATTTTCTCCTCACACGGCACCAGCAAAGACACTCGTTGTTTGGAAGCCACTTGCATTTGTCTGCATTGTGATGCATTTAAACACAATTCATTTGCAGATTTTAACTTGTCGACACACAAGTGAATTGATATAAAAAATTTTACTTTGACAAATTCAAACAACTTTCAAAAGACTAGCGGGAGTGGGATCATAAGACATCCTGATGGCAAAGGGATGAGTTCTTCATAACGTCTAATAACAACTAAGGATGCCTGATATGTTATTCATATGAAATAGAAAAAGGTTGTAAACTGCACAGTATGATAATAAATATTTCTAACCATTTCTTTAAAATCGTATTTAAAAATGTATAATTTCAATTGATAAATCCTTCATGTTAGTTAAGATGGGGGGACTAGGAATGTATACAGTAAATTAACTACAGTAGCAAAACGTTCCACAGACAGAATCCCAGTCTATTTAAATAATTCCCATCAAGTTCAAGATGGTGTGTTAATCTTTGCTTCAGGCTGGTCCAAAAAAATGGTGGTTAAATTTCCTCCAACACCAACGTGATCAACAAACATGTCAAAATTAAGTCGTGCTAACATTAGCATTCTCTTTCTTAGCACTGCTAACATTAGCATTCTCTCATTCTCTTTCTTAGCACTGCTAACATTAGCATTCTCTCATTCTCTTTCTTAGCACTGCTAACATTAGCATTATCTTTCTTAGCACTTGGTTCTTTCAAGTTTTAGCCAGTTTCCTTGAGTAACAACGGTCTTATTACTTTCTAAAATAGTCAACAATAGTTTTTAATGTGTCGCTATGATAGTCTGTGTGGTCGTCTAGTGTAGTTCATGCAGTTTAGAGGAATAATAGGTGGGTAATGTAGCTAGTTACTTTAATGGTTAGCTGCTGTTACTCAATTGAGAACTAGTTAGCGAGCTAACTAACGTTAGCTAAGTCAGGCTTATCTGTATCAAAGTACGTTATCTACTGTACACATCCGGAGGCTATATACACAAAAAAAAATATTAAAAGGTATTGGTTACCGGTTTTTGGGGAAATACCAGTGCACATATTCACTTGCCGAGAGAAGATTGAAAGCTAACATTGTGACTTCACAGCGTTCATGTTTGTAACGTATCGGTAAATCTAACGCCATCTGACAGATGTAGCTTCACAAAATCTGTTTATCAACACCCGGAAAACCAACTCACATTTTCTATCTCGTTTATTCCATCTGCAAAAAAAAAAAAGTGTAAAATCGACAATTCGCAGGTTTACTTGGGGATTATGTGCCACATGCTCTCGGCCATAGTCAGTTGCGAGGTAATAGCCGACTGGTAAAATTGAAACTCGGACTGAAATTGCAATTTTAAATGAAAGTATGCAATTCTATTCGGCAGTAATTAATACGATTTAGCGCATTTAGAGTGATTTCAATAGGACTATACCTGCCGAGGTAATGTTACAGAGCATGTCAGGGGATGCTGGTGATGTCATGTTATGAGCTATGTGGTCATTTCCTTATTAGCTGACATTTGAATATTTGTGACAGTTTTAGCATGTTTAACACCCCGTAATCACAATCACTCAACGGGACAGCACTAACATGCGTAGAGAAATATAAAGCAGCTAGAGGAGGCTTGCTAGATAAGTGCATTATGTACTTTCCTTTTTCTGGTCAGTTATCAGAATTCAAACATTGAACATGTACTCGAGTCTCACTCTTGTTTACATGAGAAAAGAGCAAGCAAAAAAAAAAAAAACGTGTCTGTTGAACAAATATATATATTCTTACACCTTCTGGGCACAGGGGTATTCTCGCACAAGCACGGAAAAATAAGCAGATTTTTCAAAGCAATAGACCGATAAATAATTAAATAGATTGCTACAGTAATGCTTTGTATTCTCTCAGGGAGTGGGCTGCTTGGTGTTCCCCACATGAACACGGAATGCCCCAGATCCATGTAATCTCTGACTGGAACATATTGTATCTCTCAGTTTGTGATGTGGAAGAGGTTTATTTTTTTTATTTTTTTATAAAAGAAAAAGAAAGCAGAGCTTTTCAAAATAAATACTTCCATGTGACATTGTGAAATAAACAATAAGCACCGTGAGCTATTTAAAAACACTCAGATCCACTCAAGGCTGCGCAGCTTTATCATCGATATAACTTGCTTTTGAGACGGTTACATTTTGCTCGATAAAGCTTTGTCTCAAGGGCACGAAGAGCCTAAATCCTAAATAACAGAGAAGAAATAAATATTCATTCCCTAGTAGGATTACAGTCAGCATTCACACTCCCCCCCAAAAACCTTTAGGACTTGGGGATGTAGCATGTATCAGCAAATCATCATCGCTGACTTATGGGTGCAATAAACATAAATGCTGTCTAAAAAATATTATTTCCGGTGAAAAGTTTCGAACAGATGGAACAATAAGCATTGGCTGAACTTTAAGAGAAACTGTCACACTTTAAGGTGCTCTGAATTAAATCCACCTGTGCTGTTTATTCAAGAGAAGCCGCCATCTTTCTGTCTGCTTGCTGACGACTTGCTGTAAGCAGGTCAAGGTGAACACTCCACATCTGTGATTTTCTCTGCTAACTCATTCCCAATGGAAATGAGTCTTATTCATTTTTCAAACAGCCTCTAGGATATCTGATCCAAAAAAAAAAAAAAGAGAAGCCCCTCAGGCGAGCATTCATCTTTGATGTGTTGAAAAGAGAGACAGTGAAAAGCTGCAGTCTGGCTTCATGCATATTGTATTGCTTAGAGACAAATTACAAGAAACCTACTGGTTCTCATAGTTATTAGTTATGCAAGCTTGTTCTCGGTCTGTTCAATGCTGATTCAGAACAAAATACCTTGACATTTACATTTAGTTTGAGTATGGACGATCCCGCAGAAGAGTCCTGGTGATAATGGTGACCTCCTGACCTTTTCTCACGCACCACTGTGAGACCACAAAATATCCCCTTGACAAAACCTTGACGTGCATTTATTGTTTTGCGGTTGTGATCATACATTACGGAGGTCTCCGGAAAAAAAACGACGGTCATATCAAGTCCTCTGACATTTCCGTCCTCTATCAGCCTCGTAGACACCACATGATGACCTGTGTTGGGTAGATTGTCGTGAATTCAAGGTCCCACGGAGATGAACTCTTGACCGAATTCTCAACTTTGCACATTTACTGTTTTCCATCATGTGCAGATGACTGCAGCAATGGCGTTTCCTTCATTACCAACCTCAGGACACCATTTTAAGAATAGCACAAGGGTATTCTGTCCATCCGATCCTTTTGTTTTGTTTTGGGTGTCATCATTGCAGCTGCATCTCTGCATCTCACTACTGCATTTTATTTCTTAAACTGCACCTCAACTTATATTCTATTTTTCGCTTTTTGACTTTTTTAATGAACGTTTTTAAATCTTGTTTTCTTTTGCATTGTGCTTTGATGCTTTCAATGGTTTTATGTAAAGCACTATGAATTGCCTTGTTGTTGAAATGGGCTCCAATTGCCTCCACTAGTTAATTTCTCAATAGGTGAATTGTAGGTCACTTCTTTTTAATTAAAGTTAAACAAATGAATGAAGAGTGAAGACTGTGAAGAGTGAGCTCTCACCTTCTTTGTGCTTCTTTGGCGTAGACACCGGAAGCAGAGAGCAGAGACCTCTGCTTGCTGAAATCTGCACATGCTGTTCTCACACAGCGTGTGCAGATTTCATGTGGAAGATAACAGCCCCCTCTTGTGCTCAAAGTACAGTAATACATCTAAAACCTTTACATTGAGCATATTTCACCGTCATATATGGTTCATGTGAATGTTCACGGGAGGAAGCCGAGTCTCGTGCATGTAAAAGGAAACGGTAGTTTCCTCCACGTGCATAACATGTAACGTTATAAACGCGCAACGTCGATATACAAAAAAGATCGAGACGGTGGAGTCAGCGCAGGCGCGGTGGCCAAGTGGTAAGGCGTCGGTCTCGTAAACCGAAGATCGCGGGTTCGAACCCCGTCCGTGCCTTTTGTACGACAGACCCCTCGACTGTAGTTGCATGTATAGTTTCAATTATAGACAACGTTAACCTGCGTTAAAGATTGAATCACAGCTATTCTGCTGCATTCACGCTCACCGTCATCTGTCACCAACTAACTCTGCACTCTGAATAATAGATCTACCACGTTATACATATTTTCTTCTCCGTATTTTCAACTGTATTTTTTTTCTATTTCATATTATGCACCAAATTGCAAAAACACATTCCTTATGTGTGCACACCAAATAAATAATAAAACAACTTGTGTGTGATTCTAATTTCTGATTCATGAATTAGTGCTTAGATTTAGCACCAAAAAAATGAAGAGTTCACTGTACAAAGTATATTTCAGTGGACTTGTTGTAAAAAAACATTTTGGGGTATTTTTTGCTTTTTAATGTGTGTATTAACTGTCCTATAAGGTCATGGAAATTATTACATTCAGTCATTCCCGCTTAATCATTTAATAATACAATGATGATGATAATAATAATAATACAAAATGTACTTTTCCATTTAAGCAATTGACCCATATTTCTGTGACGTCATGAGAAGTTAGAGGACCAAATGTCAAACTGAAAAACAGTATCCATACAGTATTCTCCGGGCATACAGAGCGGATCTTTGGATCTTTGTAATATATTTTAAACAAAGCACAGGTAAACCCACCTTATTAAGTCTGCATCAACAGTTTATGTGTGCACGTTTCAGAATGCCATCTAATGTAATTTGATGATGTTTGATCACATTGTTATAACTTCACTATAAATCAGTCTGAATCAGTCTGGTACAGTTTCCCAGGCAACGCTCCATATGTTGCAGCATCAAAGATTCATATCTGGTCCGAGCTGCAGCGTATATATATCATCACGTTCCATCTGTCTATGTAAACAGACGCTGGAAGGAAACAACTGGAAGCTGCTGCTGCTGCTGATGGGGTTTTAGATAAACCTGAGTCAGCAGCATCCACAGCCCTTCACTGGTGGATTATGTCCAACCTCCAATCACTTGTTACAGGAAGTGCTGCATTTGGCACACAAATCACCACCTTTGTAAATAAGATCCAGATGTCAAAATTGCCGGTTCTGAAGTTAATTCATAGTAATGGTGCAAAAAAAAAGCTGTTTTCCTTTTTTTACATTAGCACAAACAAATGACTCGTATGCATTGTGCAGTCAAGGCCATCTTTGTTGACATCTAATAGTGAGCAGCTCATTTCCATGGTTACGTGTGTGTGATTTCTTGTCTAATAGTGAGATAATAAAAGTACTTTGTTTTTTTATTCCCCAGGACGATGAGCTGCCGTTGAGCTTTATCGATGACTTGATGGAGACGCGCTTAAATATTGTTAAAAAAAATCAACCAACCTTTGGCTGATTTTAATATTTAGTTCAAGTTGGTCAAACAGATCTCGGGAGAACTTAAAGTAACATTTGCTCCAACAATATCAGGAAAGCAATTATCAGGACCCTTCTAAATAGTCCTGCTTTTCACCGCTTCTATTTATACTCCCGATTTATACAGAAACAGAATACGTGTCTGCACGTTTTAATGATTAAACTTTTTGCTGCCTTTTCCTCGTGTGTCCTCGTTGAATCTATCTTTATCCAAGCAGAACGCGAGCTGCCCTTCCAATTAGGAAAACAACACATTGCAGGAAAAGTGCCGTCCTCAGCAATAACACAACGTGTACCTGGAAAGATGCAGCTAATTGGCCAGATGGTGTCACTACAAGCACAAGTTTAAACTTTATCAACTTAAGTCTTCATTCTCAGAATATTTTACTCTGCTTGACGATATTCCTTATATTTCTCAGCATTTTCTGTCTGCTTCCTTTTTTCTTTTCCTTTTTACTCGTAGAAAACTGTAAATTCAGCTCCCTGGTGGAATCATACGGTAATATAGATGATGGCCGCACCATTCTCTATAAAACAACGTTGTACATCAGCATTAAGCACATGCCTATAGATCATTCATATGTACATGTAAATGAGCTGATGCGTTGTGTACAGATTTTGTGCAGCATATTTGTTACTGTTCTTACACTTGTGACACCAATTAGAGTGATGTGTTCAAGTGCATGTCTTCCCCTTGAAATATTCATGGTATAGAAATTGCATTATTAGTCATTTCTGCATTTCCTTTGGAGAAGTTGGAAGAAGTTTGATTGCAGCACACGGAGGGAGAGCTCAGATAAACATTACTTTACAACATATTTACATAGCATATGGTCGTTTGCTGCTATATTTATGTTTCAAATGTATTTAAATATTCAGCCCTGAGGCATTCATACTAGTTGATATAGACTACTAATTCTCAACGTAAAAATAAATAAAAAGAGTCTTCCAAGAAAACACACACACTGAAATAGGAGCAGGAGGACAACAGAGTGTGTAACGTGCAGTAAATAGTGGCAGCTGGTCTGGGGTCTGCTGTTGGCTGCACACACACTGATTTCCTGGTTTGTGTGGGCAGTGTATTCGGAACCCAACATGGATTTTCACACAGTAAATGTGAGCGATTGTCGGCCATCAAAATCATGTAACGGCATTCAAGTAGTCATACATAGTCAATATATAAGTTCACTAATATTCAATAATATGAAACTGACTTGGGGTCCATACAGGATTTCCCCAGACCAGGGGTGGTCCTCTTTAGGATAGCTTAACCAATGGCACACTAGCAATCAGTGGGCGGGAGAAATGTTGGGTGCCCTTTTATCCACATGCTAAATTACCTCTTTCACAGCCACTGGCCGGTTATTTACAGTAGTTTCACGTTTTTGTCCGGTTCTACTCTGCCTCTGATTGGCTAGTACTCATTGTTAAGTTAATTACTGATGATTATATCATATTGATTCCCACTCAGAAGTGGATGTTTTCACAAGTAAGGCCGCCTTCTTGTATCGGGGCTCTTATATAAAATCACGATGAACTGATTACGGGAGAAACGTGTTTTTTTGTGAAAAAGTTGTTAAGTTGCTAAGCCAGTTGCCCACATATGAATGGAATAACATTACAGATCTGTCAAATGTCAATGTGGAGTCATAAATAATGTAATATGTTACAGTGGGAACATTTCAAAATGTGAAAAAGGCCTAAACGTAGCAGTCTGAACAGGTCGGCTGCTGGTAAGAAGTCATACTTGGTTGTTATTGTTTATGTTTTTGAGCAGTTTAAGCCAAGACTTCATTGTGGGCCATCTGGCTCTCGGCTGGGGAGCCAAGCAGCTGATTAAAGAACGCGATTATCGTGGAACCGGTTCTGTCAGCTCACCCAGCAGGGATTTAAAAAAGCGCTCGCTCATAGTGACAAACATACGTGTGTGGGCTGGGCCACATCTTCCATCGCAGGATCTCCTCCAGAGTGGCACGCCGCTCTAGAAATGTTCATAAAAGGTCGTTTTTTCAACCAGGATTTGTGCAACCGGTCCCATGCAGATCCTGTGTGGCGATAGCCAATCGAACTGTTCTCCGCTTCTTTTGTGACATGACACAATGCTGGAGAGAGCACATTTAAAAGTACATTTCAAATTCAGCACCACCAAAAAAACAAGTCATGCTTTGTTTTGTTGTCTCTTTATGCCCGTCAATGTTAATACTTTAAATGACGTACATAACATGTGATTGGGAGCTTTAATTACATCACCATACACCAACAGATTACTCATGCAGGGAAGTGGGAGTCTGACCCTAACCCTCTTGGATGGAAGCGTGTGACTTCCATAACTTCAGAGCTGCTCTACCCGCTGAAGGTTGGACACAATCGGGCAAGTGTTTGTGGGCTGTGACCCAGATACTTATTTCCAGTCCAGGACTTTGGACACTGCACCCCCCCCCCCCACACCCCCACACCCCCACCCCCACGGCACCATCTCCCATGTCCACACTCACGAGCGGTGCGAGGACTCAACAAAGACACTGTGTGTCCCGCGGGACCTCACGGGCGATGCTGCCCGGAGTGTGAACGCTCACTGGAGCCGGAACATCTGGGAAGGCTGTGTTTACTGGGAACATCTAGGAGGCCAGTGTTTACTGGGAACATCTGAGAGGGTAGTGTTTACTGGGAACATCTAGGAGGCCAGTGTTTACTGGGAACATCTGAGAGGGTAGTGTTTACTGGGAACATCTAGGAGGCCAGTGTTTACTGGGAACATCTGAGAGGGCTGTGTTTACTGGGATCGCAGCCATGCTGGTGATCCCGTTTACTGTCTGTCAGAGGGGAAGTTCAGATTCTGACTTTTTCTCATTCGATCTGAAGGAAGGTCCCTCGAGCCAAACCCCAAACCAACAGCGGTGGTGGACCCAAAATAGAGCTGTTTCCTGCATGAAAAAAAACATTCAGGCCCATAAAGTCAACAACAGGCCACGAGTGGAAACTTCAGCTCGTGAAATCCGTTGTTTACGTGAATCCAAATCATGATATCAGTGATCATTACCAAGGGACGACTCTTTGGCTGTTTGCCCATAGATGCTCTGTTTCGTTTTGTGTCAGTGTGCTTCAAGTTTAGTATTTTGTGAATATGGCGCCATCTGCAGGCCAGAACTTGACATATTCAAAAAAGGCCTCTCCCATTTCCCAGTCTTGTACAACATTGTTCCTCACAACGCCTGTACACATACATATTATCTATCTATGTGCAGGCAGATTCATAGATAGATATACAAATGGAGATATATAAGATGAGATACACTTTAAAATGGAAAAGCAGGAAAAGAGGTTTTCAAGGTGTAGTCAAACAAAAGTCAATTTCAGAGTTATGAGGCATTGTTATGAGGACTATCTGATGTTTCGCCCACTGATTAAAATGTGACCTTTGGACGGAGTTTTGACTGAAGAACGCTCAGTGTGTGTGTGTCTGTGTGTGTGCGTGTGTGTGTGTCAACATGTAGGCGTTCATTTAGTCTTTTGTTAGAGCAACATGGTCATTATAAAGGTGTACCATTATAAAAAAAGTATCATTACCATTATTGCTGTGACATGCTTTATTTCCAAAAAGGCATTTATTGCGTCAGTAAATATTACACATTGGGTGTTCGTGGCCGCAGAGGAAATCGGGCCACAGGGCGAATTTGGAGATGAACGGTGCTTTCCTCAAACATTTGGCAGCGTCTCTGTCACACTTGCACAGCAGCTTTTCACACTTGTCTTTCAAACCATCTGCAATGAAAACACACACAGAGGCCTTGAGTGAGTGACAGGAGGAGTGCGGTGTGTGTAACGCGTCGTGCATACGGACTGCTGGTCCAGATTTATTCATTTTGCCTCCCAAGGCTTCATTTGCTGCAGTTTCTGAGAGACGTAATTGTGGTTATTACGAAATCTTCTTTACATTGATTCATTTAAAGAACATCATAAACAACCCACTGTTTTGACTACTTAAATACGTAAAACCTCATTAAGTCTGTTGCTGTACAGAAATTACTGCGGTTTACAGGGGGCTTAAAATATTATGAAATATGTGTTTGCAAACATCATGCGAACATGAATGCCTGTTTACTGTTTTCATGGATATTTGTAGCTCTCTCACAGCCTGATTTATGTCTCACTTTCAGACCCGTAATGGTGTGCTAAACGGTACACAGAGCATATCTAAAGTGTGCAACCACTAAAGAAATTAAAACATAACAACATGGTATGCCCACACACGCTGGCAGATTATGAGACTGCCCCCCCCCCCCCCTCTCTGAGACAGAAGACACACAGACTTTGTGTGTCGTTAAGTAATTAACCGTCTCTACGTGGTTTTCTCACTCTTTGAAAAAATGTTGTGTCTTTTTTTGGTCAATTTGTGTTTCAAGTCTTATTTGTTGTCGCTGTGAGTCTCTTTGTGTCTCTTTACAGCTGTTTTGCATCTCCTTGTGTTCTCTTTGTTGTCTTTTTAGTGGACGTTTTGAGTCTCTTTTTGGTTGATTCGTGTCTCTTTGGGTGATGTTTTGTAGGTGAAGGCCAGGGTTGGGGGGGGTGCTGATACTTTGGGCAACCAAGGGCCTGTGTCCCATAAGCCTATTTATTAATCAACATGCCTACATAAGCATTACAAATGCATTACCGCAGTCCGCTTTCTTGTCCTCGCACGTCCACTGGTACTGGTCTGTTTTGGTTTGGCAGCCGAGGCTTTCTGCATCTCCATAACAGCAATCGTGTCTGTGGCAACACCTTCATACAGAGAGATTGGAATAAATATTTTTATTTTCATCTCTAGACCCAGAAAGCAATAAGTGGGCAGTCACAGCACTGTGGTTTGAATCCCACCACGGCCATCTTAAACGCAGGGCCCGAGGTTTCCACAACAGATAGTTAGAAGTTAACTGGTTTTGAGGGGGGTTCGGTCGCTCGAGGAAAAAAGAAGGAGACGGCAATTAGGATTTGGGTGTGGAATTTTATGGAACTATTTCGAGGCGCCCATTGGAGCATGTGAGTGCGCCGAATTTGGACCTCATTCCCTCCTTCCATCCCATCGCACAGCATTCGCGGTTCAGTCGACTGTGTGTCCACGAGCAGGATGGGGAGGACGTGGAGGCGGGCGAGGGGGCAAACATCCCCCCCCCCGGCATGCTGAATTATATGTATAGGCGGGCCACATATGGTGTCAGCTGTACTTTTTTCCCGCAGATATTCTCGAGAGGAGGGTGATGGTTCCTCACCAGTCCGCCCGGTCCCGGGGCCAGCCTTGACCCCCCACTCCACAGTAGCATCCGTACATCATATAAGCCAAGGCCGATCTCCCCGTGCTGCATTTGATGACCCCCGCCAGCTCCAGTAACCCTCTCTTTGTCCGCGGGGCCCGGCGTGTCTCGGCAGAGGCCGCAGCCACTGAGAAAGGAAATAAAAGACGCGTGTCTATAGTATTGTGAAGATCTGGCCCACCGTTTCAGCGGTAGTACATGGTGATATACACGGTGTGGTATTCAGGGGTGGACACATTAATAGGAACTGCTGTCTCTTCTGCACAATTAAACAAAATGGTCTTGCGTTGGATCGTGAAGTGGTCCTGATGTACACTCAAGTTTGCCAGTTTGTTAGGTACACAGAGCTAAGACCAACTCAGTCTGACACAACAGGAATCGGTCTGAGATGGGTTGATCCAACGTGATGATCATTTTGGAGGGTGACTATTGCGTTATAGACGTGTTTTTTATTATGTTGCCCACTCCCTTTATATCAATGAGAGTATACCTCCACAAAAACTATGCAGGTAGGTGTTCCTAATAATATTCATAAAGTCTGTTTCTCCACTTGCTTGTGTTTCTTCACAGAGCCTCTGTACAACATTACATATAGGATAGGATTCTGAGAAATAACTTTCCACTTTTGTAGAACATGTTGTGCAGCCAAACCAGTTGAGTTAGTTTGCACTTGCATCCTTAAAGTAACGCTTTCGATGAATCACTCGGCAAACCCAAGGTGTTTCTCTTCCTGGTACTTGGCTGCACTCCTTCTGTGTACTTAAAAAGGACTGACAATAACTTCTCAAGAAAGTCCTCACTCCTTGGAGCCGAACGAGTAAAAAGATCACCTTACCAGAGAGCAGGAGAAGTATCCGGCAAAGAGCAGCCATGGCACGCGACAGGCAGCCCGACCAAGTGTTGACTTCCACTCAAGGGAGCGCAGCACTGACTGGAGAGCTTTTTTTAGATGCTGTTTAAATAATCTCCTGACCATCACCATTGGCTGCAGGCTAATCCAGTGTGTGTCAACCCGTACGCCCCCTAGAGGACACCGCCTGCAGCACGTAGGCCAGTGGTTGAGTGCTTGCATCTCTCAGGTTTCAGGCTGCATGTTTGGTACCAGATTTTCTAAGACGCACGTATATGACAATTAATTATGCAGCAATTCAAACAAATGTTTCCATCATTTAAGACGATGTTATTTATTGTGTGTCATCTATGCAAATGGGGTACAGAGAAGATAAAGGGAAATTAATCAAACAAATACAAAACAATAGCACAGAAAACAATGTGTGAGTTGAGGCACATCATTCGATGAGCTTCAGGGCTAATTGTTTAGTTTCTGTAAGCGACACAACGTGGGGTTCCACTTACTCACCACAAATGCACCTTCCAGATTATGGCAATCACACTTTATTGATATAAGTCTTTATATGATTATGGGGGAGGGGACCCCCACCTATAATCATATAAAGACTCCATCCATCTTGTAGATAAACATGTCAGCGGGTGAATAGAAAATACCTTCTTTTCATAAAACAAACTGTAGCGATCATTATTGTCAGTATGATTTACTGAGCAGCACTCCAAAAGTTTGAGTTTAACAGCTGAGATTGTTTATTTGACAAATTGCAGACAGGCCTGATCTGAAAATGGCATGAATCGTGTCGTATCTTTTGGGTTTCATCTTTTTTATTATGTTTTCTGAAAGTGTATTTACAGCTCTGGACTCCATTGTCATTCATAATGTGGCAGCAGCTATCGCAGTCATATCAGGGCAAGCTAGATCATAAAAGCACACGCTTTGGGTTTTTTGATAACAGGGGACATATAAGTCACTGTGTTTTGTGATTCACTTCCTCAGCGATGCTCCTGCACAATGTGAGATAAGCGCCTCCTCCTGGCAGTTATTGTAGCTGCTCTTCGTGAGAGGAGACACATCCCTCCATCCCTGTATATTGGATTATTTTCAGCTCAGCATATCCATCGCCATGAAACAGCCACTGAATCCTGAGATCGTATCGGGGCTAAACACCTGAGTGGGAAGCCTGCCTGAGCCGGGGCACAGAGCAACATCCCATAATGTACGCTGTTTCTTACTTGTTTTCTTGACTTTCGCCTGCCAGGAGGTTGAGGTTGAAATCCTGAACCTGAATGAGCGATGATGATATTTTTTCAGATTAAATGAAAAACAAGCTGAGAACCACCCAGAGAAGTACAGTGTTGAGCATTGAGCTGTCTTCCTCCTCACACAGATCTATGGATATCTGCTAACTTGTTTTCATAACTCTCATTCAACAACGCGCAAACTCATAAGTTGTACATGACAAAGTGAAAACAGAATAAAAAAATGATGGAGGAGGAAGGAAGAGAAAACCAAACTCATTTCAGAAATAAGAATGGGTTTGAAAGAAGGATCATTGCTAATCTTATTCCTAATACTGGTGTATTATTATAGCACTATTGTAATACTTATACCTATTTTATTACTTAACTTCATCGGTGTGTTTTTATATCCTTCACAAATGTGCAAACCGTATTAACATTTAAACAAGGAGTTAACTTTTTCCTGAAACCAATTCCTTAATTAGCGTACAGATTGACACGTCTGCTTCCTTTAAGGCCAAATCATTTCAGTTCAAGTTATTGTTGTAGAGAAACCTTGACGTATTAGTTTATGGGAAACCAGGTGGATCCCACTTTTATGGAGGTGCTGTAATCTAATAGCTGGACTAACACAATGAAGTAACTAATTAAAACTGAGAACAAGAACATTGAATTTAATTTACTTGAAGCTGGAACATGAATCACATTGCTCCCTGTGTTGTCGTGAGCCTCTAAAGCAAAGCTCCACATTTACCAGAACACGGGATCTGAGAGGCTCAATGTGTTGATTAATATGAAAAAACAGTAACTTAAAAAAAAAAAAAAGATTAGCAGGAAGGACAGTTGAGGGTGAGAGCAGTTTTCATTGCTTCCGGCTTAACAGTCTGAACTGTGACTGGCTTTGTAGATTTGGTTGAAGAGATGGAAACAGGGTGTCTTAGCACCGTCTATATTAGCAAAGGGCTTGAAGGATTTATCATTTTTTTTAAATTAAGATGGCGCCCTCAGAATGGATTTTCAAGGTTGCCATATTAATATATTGGCAAATGCACATAGAAAAGGGGGAAGTCATGCGCACTGAATTAATTCCTATGGCGGGATACAGCTATTACAAAAGAATCAATGTAATTCATTGTCATATGATCAACCTCTGCTGCAGCTGTATGCTTCTTAGTCAAAGAAAAAGGTGTACGTATATCCCGTGAAGGCATCACTTTCAGCTCCATTGCCTTGATGTGGCAGTTCTCTGTTATTTGCCTGAAGAAAGTCATCATATATGTACACTCACTCACTGGCAGACAACAAACCTAATGCACACAATGTGGCTCAAAAGCCCAACATTTGATCCACACATCCAAACGGACGCCAATCATATTACCCCTCAAGGGAAATTAAAGCAATCTGCAGCTGTGCTACAAATAAACATCAACATATATATATATATATATATATATATATATATATATATATATATATGTATATATATATGTATATATATTATACATGTGCTTCATATTCTGTATTGTTATGATTACCAATAGAGACTCATTGATCTATGCTTTGACGAGCTCGTGTTGTCATTTTCTACGTGTAACGTTGTCGTTTCCTTCCACCGCCTGCAGAGGGCAGCACTGCGCTGGAGTCCGCGTTCGCCCTGCATTGACTCAAAGAAGAAGAAGAAGCCACGGGCGGCCTTCAGCGATACAGCACATCTAGCTAACTTATTTTGGCTAAAACGAAAAATAATTTCCCCTCTTTTTGGATAACCGACTTAAGGGTTGTTTGGAATAAAGATACATTCATGTGAGTATGTTTGCGGAGCATTTGTTGGATAATGTATGTGACATTTACCGGGTCTCGGGCGGGAGCTAAACATCTACTGCTCGCTATTGTTTGCGTTGGGGAACTAGTTTAACTTGACATGCCGATGCTTTGTTGGGTCCGGTGGACTTCCTAGAAACTTGGCCGGGTAACGTCAAGCAGCTCGGTTAGGCTGGTGGGCACCCGGCACCGGGGGACACTGTCGGGGTTTATCGGTTGAGGTGTTTACTGGCGCGGGTAAAACTATGTGAGCAACATATTGCTACGAGTCGCTAGCAAACCCCCATAATTGCTAACGAGAAGTCGAACTGCCCGGGCGCGCGGGGGGGACGACACACGTGCGCTAAACGCGATGCGTCCATTGTCGGACACGTCCCCGGTCCGAGGAGCTCCCTCAACTTAAACCTGAAGGATGTTATTTTTTCCTTCCCGGTCATCTCGCCGTCATCACACTGACTTTGCTTTTAATCGGCGGAAGCTTCGATACTCTGAAAAATGTCCTGAGAACAAAGTTAGTTTTCGCTTTGCTGAACAGGACAAGACTTAAGGCCAAAGTTATATTATTAACATCTTCATTTTTTAAGATCCTCATTTGTTTAGAAAGTACGTTTCGAAGAAATGTAAAACAACAATGGGTTACTAAACACAAGCTGTGACGGGACTGTGTTGACGTGTAATCATATTAATAAGGCGATAGATTGCGCACAACTCTGACGTCATATATGCTCCGATACAAACAGTTTGCGACACCGAAGCTTCGCGTTTATTGGTCGTGTTCTTGAAAGCTGAAGGATGAATCGGTACTATCGAAATGATGTCCGATAATGGACCCCCTGCGTTCGGATGCTATGGTCAAACAGTTCACAGGGGCTAAAGAGTGAATCCGTGCACAGCTTCAGATGTGCACTTTTTAAATTCTACTGTTGATGAGACGGAGCTGTTGAGTTCACGTTATCTCCCCGCAAGATGATAAGAAATGTGTAGTTTGTTGTACCGGAACTGCACGTGTGTCGTCATTACTAAATGCGGAAGTCACTCACCTTTATTAAAGAAGACTTTCAGTAACATAATGCCTGTGAACTGTAAACCAGTTAGACAAACTGCTGATGGTGACTTTTGATGACTTAGGTGTGCTTTTGTGTTGTCAAGGTTGTTGTGTGTGTGTGTGTGTGTGTGTTTTTTTTTACACCAATGACTTTAACCAGCTGTAATGAAACCCTGTATCTATATCATAATTCCAGGTGCTGACAAAGGAGCGTGTATTAATACAAACATGTCCGAAGCGTGCCAGGACAGAAGGAGTCGCTGGCAGGAGATTCAGAAAGGCCTGCAGTTCATCCAGTAAGTGTCATTATAATGATCGCTGCATGTTTTAAGTTGGGTTCGTAACAAGCAGACATTTGTGAAGTGATCCCGCGTTGGACTCTTCCTAACGCCGCCATCCCCACGAGTCTTTCTTGTCTTCATATCTTGGAAATATTCCACAGGATAACTAGATGAAGACTTGTCTGCCTGTGTCTGCGGCTCCTCTTTATTTACCAGCATGGGCACCTCGCTCGACCTGCATGGTGCAAAAATGATTTGTCAGCCCTGCATCACGCTTTGTTGTTCAGATTAGTTGGCTGTCAGCAAGACAGCTTCACATTACTGTTGTTTTTTAATGTGGGATATTCCACTGATCTTATCTGAGCTCTGTATTCATGCATCTGGTAGACTGGCAGAGTGTCCACATACTGTTTTTAGAACTGTGACAGACAGCGCAGGGTTGCGTTTCCTCTGATTTGATACCGCCTTTTCAGTTGAGAAAACAACTGTGATACTTAGAATGCTGCTCTGCGGGTGACAGCTGTCCTGTCAACTTGAAACTTCACTGATGTGTGATGTTGACTCTGACTCATTAAAGTAATGTAATGCCCGGGGATCTAAATGAAACTGGCACACTGAGTTTGCAAAACAAGGAAAGACGGCTTTAAATGCCGCCAAGCTAGAAACCAGTACAACAAAACAACCTCTGTGATTATTGCAACATTTAATGACACAACCACAAATCCTCCACCCAAATTCACAATGCACCAAATGATTAATAACCATTGTTGGTCATAATCTAGATAGTAACTTTACTTTACTGTGTATTATTTTATACCTTTTTAACAAAATCATGCCTATCCGTATTAATGTCTTTTGCCTGTTTTTAAAAAAAAATGACAGCCTTATTCGCTCAGTTTTTACAATGTGATTTTTAATGACCTGCACACAGCAACCTGTCAAACCACTCACACACGCACACCCTTGCGGTGTCCCCTGTCTTCCTTCACTGTCTGAAGTTCAGATCAGTTTTATTTTATGACAATACAGATCAGATTATTCTATATCAATGTATTACTATTGATATTACCTAATGAAACAGAAAATATAATCAACTTAATAAATATAATATTAAAATTAAAAAAAATGCTATATATTTAGTTTTATATGAAGAACAACATGTGCAGGACAACCAGAAGACTAAATAATGTTACTTGCAGACCGTCTGCTCTGAATGAGACTCATTGTGCTCTGAATATTATTGAACTCTTCCTTCTCATTCTAATCTTCTTTTTGTTCTGCCGACACTTTAAAGGTTTGTAACACGAAAATTCTCTGTCTTTTAGGTCGACACTTCCTTTTCCTGGAAGTCAAGAGCAGTATGAGGTAAGCTATGTTGATTTTTTTTGAAGTGGGGTTTTCCATCTTGTATCAACACAGTGTCTGAATGAAAAGACAAACCAGCTGCTTTTTGTGTTTTTATTTTTGCTCTGATTTCGGTTCTTTTCATGTTTTCAGGTGTTTATTAAAGACCTTGTGTGGAATCTTTTCGGAGAAGGAAACGACGTGTTTAGAGAAGGAGAATGGACGAAATCCATCGAGATGTACACCGAAGCCTTGAGTATAGCAGATTACGCCGACTCGGAAGAAATTTGTGTTGCAACCAGTCTACTGGAAAAGCTGTATGCAAACCGAGCGGCCGCGTACCTCAACATTGTTCCGGTAAGCAGGCGACCGTCCCAATCACTTCCCTCTCCCCAATACATTTTCCACGTGCAGTTAAATAGTACAAATAAAGTCCAAAATACAACAAGCAGATTTGTATCTCATAAAATCACCTCCAAATGTCACGTTTGAGGGTCCAGGGTTTCCCAAAGCCGGGATTACTCGCTCAAATCAACCTATACCAAAACACAATTCACAAAATGTCACAACAAATAGGTTTTTAAATGTCACTGCAGTTCCATGAGAAGAACTCTGTTTTGTACCATTTTATTTTCCTTTGATCGAAGACTTTTTAGAAGGGTCCTCTGTTTCTGGTCCATTAAGCAATATTCACCATTTGTGCTACAATCTCCCATTATGTCAGTGGTTCTCCAACTTTTTCTGTCGCGCCCCACTTCGGAGGAAGAAAAATGTTCGTGCCCCACCGCCCCAACAAAATTGTAACTTAGTAAAATGGTCTGTGCAGAATTTTTATTGAAATAACAACTTTTTGTGCTTTTTCAAATAATAGAATAAAGAAAATTGCAATCACTTTTAATTAAACCAGATTGCTCCTTCAGACTAAAACAAATAAAAAATGCAATCTCTTTGTTAGAACAATGCAAATAATGTTGTGCAAAAAAGAACTAATATTTGGCAAATAGCTTATTGTGGCTGCAATTAACATGTTTGGCACTGAATATATTTTCAGGATAATAACAATAAAGTGCAACCTGTGAAAAACTAAACAAAACAAGTTCAAATATTTGTTGTAAATATCATGTCTGCCAGCTGAGGAAGGTGCTGCTCTTTGCCTTGAAGATGAAGATTTAATTCATTCAGCTTTCCAAATATGTCACTGAGAGGCCAATTTCCTCAGAAATTATTCATCAGCAAACTGGCCTGCAAATTAATAATTATAATTGAATAAATAAATTTGACTCCAAAAAGTATATTAAAGATAAAATAAATGATAAACTGAGTCCACCTCCTCTTTGCAGAATAATATGTGTATGGACAATATGTGTACAATTTCAATTGTATTGTACTGTCCTGTATGACATCCGTCATATGTCATACAGGACATATGACGGATATTTAACGTCTCTGAGCTCAAAGACTCGCGACAACACTTTTCCTCGTGAGAGCCACCGAGCCTCGCTGTGAAGCAGCTGAAAGCTCCGCTCCCGTCTCCTCAGAGTGGAAACAGTGGTGCTTTCAGCCCGTGTTCTGTCAGGTAACTGTCCAGAAGCCTAAAGAGCTCGTCAGCTGATGCCACTTTTACAAAGTGATTTGCCTGCATGAGGTGTTCACCAAGTTTCCTCTGAAAGAACTTCCGTGGCTTATCTCCGTGAGTGGGGTGTAATGTCTCCAGTGTCTTTTTAATGTGTTGGGCTTCATACTGTCCGCTGCCAGAGTTTTCAGACATAAAACACAGACTGGTCTCTCCTCATCTGCATCACCTGCGATTGATTTTAGTTCCCCTCCTGTCAAATGTCTCTTTATTGTGCTAAGCTGCTAGGCTACATGTGAGTCTTATGCTGCGTTCACACCAAACGCGTTGCGAATATTCGCAATATGTGAAGTTCTCCGCACTGCCCCACCTTTAATACCTCGGCGCCCCACAGTTTGAGAACCACTGCATTATGGACACACTATTAGTTTCACTTCATTTCGAGCACTTGGCGTCATACGAAGACAAAAAAGAGGAGCTTTAAATCTGCATTACTTCACAATTTGCCAGTTCTTCCTATGAAAATATAGGAAATACCTGAGAGGTTGTAGAGAGAAGAATATGAAGCATGTTTTTAAAACACTGCTCCTCCTGAATGTCCAGGGCACTTACAGGCTTCAACACTAACATTTAAACATATATGTGGCAGGATGGCAACCAGGCATCTGTTTTCGGTTGCCAAAACTGAAAATATGGTTGCCATTTCTAAATGTTAGATTTTAAATAATCAAGATGCAGTTCTGTCACTTTAATAATAAAAATGTGACATAAAAGCTTTGTGTTTTATCTGATACTTTACAGAATTTGAATCCCTGGTGTACGAAACGGCGGCAGTGCAGCACTGGTTGCTCGTTCACCTGGTCTTTCCCTTTTCAAATGTTGGTTTTCTGGACCTTTTGTGCTGGTTCCCACCACTGGCCCTTCAGAATTGAAGTTTAGGATTGTGGTTCCCTCCGATTTGACTTTGAACACTGTTCATCTGAAACATGAACACCGGTTGAGGAGCTCGGGATCCACTTAGTAAACGGGGAAATAAATGCTGACTTCAGAGAAACATTCGGGTCTCCTCTCCTGTCGGTGTCATTCTGCATTAAATCGTGTTCCATGGCAGTAAAAACCACTCAGCTGTCTTCAGGGAGACCACACCCATACCTGACTCAGCCCACTGAACACGTAAAGTCAATTCCTGAACCAGTGGCGGTTACTTTGTTCTGTGTTACAGCACGATGGTTAAGTACAGCTTGTCTAACTCTGGGACACGTCCTCTCTCTTAGGGACTGTATGACCAGGCGTTAGAAGACTGTGAAAAGGCTCTCTATCTGAACGAGGGGAACTACAAAGCGCTGTACAGAAAAGCAAAATCCTTGAAGGAGATGGGAAGACATCAAGAGGCCTATGAGGCTGTTGCCAAATGCTCTCTAGCAGTGCCTCAGGTAAGGTGCAACACATGCGTGTGATATGTCGATTTATCTGACTGTGCAGGAAGGTCTACTCGCTTTTTCTTTTTTTGGTCTCGGCAAATTTAACGAAAACAAAATGAGCGAACGGCACGCCGAGGGGACTCGCGGTGGTTCTGGCGCGTTGCCCGGCTGGCACTCGGCTCATTGCTGTGTTTCTGTTGCCTTTCGTTTGAATGAAGACATTTCAGGTAACACTGATGTCGGCCCAACTTCGGTGCAATTAACATTTCGTGTTAAGAGACAATGTTTTTATTTTATTTTATGCCTCCACAAAAAACGGAGGCAATTTTCAACAAACAGGACTGTAGGTATGGGTTGCACCTTCAAAAGGTTGCTGAAATGTGTGCAAAATGGCTCAGTCTCGATGCATAAAAGCAAAAATACATATGTGCACAGTAAAAACCTTGCCGATAAGGGAAGAAAACCTTTCCACATCAGTGTGTCAGAGAATAATTGGTAAATGAAAATGACTGTTTTGGCAGTGGCTGCAGCGGGAGTGTTTTGAATAAACACTGTCCATTTGTGTCTTCCCAGGATACAAGTGTCACAGACCTGACTCAGGACCTTGCCAAAATTTTGGGATTGAAAATCCGTAAAGCTTATGTAAGGAGTAAGGTATGTGTAAGGTATGTGAGTAAGGTATGTGAGTAAGGTATGTATCTGAACTACCTCAAGCCGCCAAAATAAATGACAACCATATAAAGTCCCCCTATCTCCCTTTTCTACATGTTGTAGTTCATGCCATACATTGGAATTCATGGCTACATGCATCGAGCCCTAATTTAATGAATCTCATTCCATTTTGACAGCCTGCCTTGAATGTTTTGCGAGCATCAAGTTATCAAGATGCATCATGTGAGAAGGTACGCAACACAACAACCTAAATATTTACGTTTACTCTCCCGAGAAACATGGCGTTTCAATGATTTTCTTCTGTTTGTTTTTTGTCTTCTGTAGTTTTCCCACGGCTCGTCTTCAGTTGAAGATATAGAAATTGGTAAGTGTTGTATTAATGCAGCTTTGATGTGTTTGAATTAAAACGGAGAAAGGACGAAAGTTACCCTCCCCGTTTCCCCCCGTCGTGTTTCAGAAGTGCCTCGGCTCACCCAGGACAGCAGTGTTTTGGCTCCGTCTCCAATCCAAGCTCCAGCGGCAGTGCTCCCGCCTCTAAATGAAGCAATAGTGGATGAACGTCCTCCCAACAACATCCTCTCATCCGTGACCCCGTCGGAGCCGCCGGGCTTCGAGTCCGTCTCCCTGCCCGTGTCGGTGCCCACGTCGGTCCCCCTTCCCGTGCCCTCGTTCGTCAACGGGTGCAGAACCAGTAAGCCTTGCACGATGCTCGAAACCAGTCAGGATTTTGACGCGGACATCATTGGGGACGACCTCGACGATCTGCTGGACCAAGCCGGCCCCGAATCAGCCATGGTCAGTGAGCAGATGGGGCCGCGGGGGCCCAGGCGAGGAGGGGAAACGTGCCAGAGCGTCCACGTCTGAGCACGAGTGTGACTTTTTGTGTTTTTTTGTGTCTCGCCCTCCAGGTTATACCCACGATGAAGGGGCCTCTTCCTCTGCCAACCAGTATTGCCTCCGGCGGCTCCATGTCGAGTCCATTCCTGATGCCATCGCACATCAACCCATTTCTCCACAGCAGCGCCCAGCAGTGCACCGTGACCCTGCCCCCGCTGTACCACAAGTCGGGGTCAAGTACGTACTTTGGTATGGACACTTTTGATGCCCTCCCCCCACCACTGGACTCCCTGGATAGTCTCAACATTAACGACTATAAAACAGGTATGCTCCTCTGTTACCCGGCCTGCTTAGTCACTCGCTATGTCAAAAAATATCTGATGAAAAATATGTAGCCGGCGTCTTCAATTAGTTTTTCTCCCGTCTGTGATCATTTCAGATTATGCTCAGAGTCGATTCATTCCACAGGTAATTTTTTTATTATTACTCACCTTCAGTCAGAGGTTGTTACAGGCTTGATTAAAATGTCTATTTCTGTTTTTTTATTAACAGCTGAACAATATTGAAAGCCCGATGGGAATGGCTGTGGGAATGCCCGAAGTGAAGGGTCTTCCTGCTGCTGTGGAGTTAGCAAAGAACCCCTTAGCTGACACACATGAATTCAAACAAGCGTGTTCAAGCTGCTACGTCAAAACGGGTGAGGAAGTGTGTGTGTGCGTGTGTGTGTGTGTGTTCCTTCCTACCTTCCTTCCTTGTCTTTTTAAGAAAAAGGAGGTGTAATGAGTTTGTTTATCTTGGTATCTACAGGGCCCGGTGTGTTGGATTACACGCTTCATACAGAAGAGCATAAATGCAAAAAGGACGCTTTACTCGGAAGATTCAAACACTCGCTAGACAAAAAGTGGAAGCTCATTCGACCGAGACCAACAAAAACCCAATATGTTGGACCTTATTACATTTGTAAAGGTAATGTTTTTATTGATCTGTACATTTCTTTTTGTACCTACACAACCAATTGGCTCTTTTCCCAGAGGAAAAAAAAAGAAATCCTAAATGTATTATTTATTAACACAGATTGTTAATAGAAAATAATATCAGTTCCCTCGGCATGGTACGGTTTTCACCATTTCACGTATTTATTATTATAATAAATATTTCATAATTAAGTCATGTCTCTGACACCGACATGTGACCTTGTGACCTGTGTTGTTTCAGAGGTGGCTGTTGGAAAAGAGTGCCTGTACCCGGGCCACTGCACATTTGCATACTGCCAGGAAGAGATTGACGTTTGGACGCTGGAACGGAAAGGCTTCATCTCCAGAGAGCTTCTCTTCGACCCCTACGGGCCCAACTCCAACATCCGGTTGACGGTCCCCAAGATCTTACAGGAGCATCATGGGATATTCATGTTTCTCTGCGGCGTGAGTGTTGAATTTCATGTTTGAAAAACTAGTACGAGCTCAGGGTGTTTGTAGTTGTAATTAGTGCAGTGGTGCTGGAAGGACACAGTTTGTCTCATACTAAATTAGACTATATTTACCACCTCCTGATTTCTGAAATTTAAAAAATGAGGCCATTAACTACAAAACTGTTAGTGTGATGAATGTAAAGCTGTGCTTCCCATTGGAGCCTCATTTGATTAATGTAATTTAACATTTTTGACATTTATTTCCAGGTGTGTTTTGACCACAAACCCCGAATAATCAGCAAAACCAACAAGGACGACCTTTCGCTTTGCTCTCATCCGGTGACGAAGCACGACTTTGAGGATCATAAGTAAGTCATCTGGCATTTCACAGCTCTGAAACCACCATTGAGTCTTGAGTTATCTGGACTTGTGTGAGGGGTCAAGAGCAGGAGTATACGGTTGTGGACATTGTTGTCCTGTTTGTCTCGTAGGTGCCTGGTCCACATTTTGAAGGAGAATACGGTCCGTTATTCCAAAATCCGACCCTTGAGTCCTCAGTGCCAGCTGGATCTTTGTCGGCATGAAGTCCGCTACGGCTGCGTGAGAGAGGACGACTGCTTCTACGCCCACAGCCTCATCGAGCTGAAGGTCTGGATGTTGCAGCACGGGCTTGGTGAGACTTTGTCTTTTTAAATACTGGGCACTGTTGTACCTGGAGCACAGTTCTTCTAAAACAACTCCTTTTGCAAAACTTGTCACTGTGAAATGTTATATAATTCAATTATTTCTCCAGATTTTTTTATTGATTTTGTAACTTTTTTTTTATCCTGTAGGTATCACTCATGAAAGTATTGTCCAAGAGGCAAAGAAGTTTTGGAATTCAACAGCTTTGTTGCAGGGAGCCCAGGTAAGGCCGACTTAAGGACTCTGGTTGCCTTAACACAGAGTTTTGACTTTGATATATGTAACCATAGTTTTTGCTATTTCTTTGGATTAGATTTAGGCTTTTGGGTGAAAACTCGATCGGTGTATGTTTTTGGCTAAACATATTAGTTGCATCGCTGTTGCTTTGTGTCCTTTCATCGCAGATTTCCAACGTACAAAGGAGGTTTGGGCCTCCAAATCTGAAGATGATGTTTGTTTGTGGCCAGTGCTGGAGAAATGGCCAACTCAGCGAAGCCGACAAAAACAAGAAGTATTGCTCAGCGAAGGCGAGACACATGTGAGTACTGCAAAATCTTCAGCGCACGTGAATTGTGGACCTGCAGGCGAATCGATAAGCGACTCGGTTTCTGTGTCTCAGGTGGGCAAAAGACCGGCGGGTTGTGCTCGTAAGTTCCCATGAAAGGAAAAAGTGGACAACAGTAAGACCACTGCCAACCAAAAAACCCATCCCGTCTCAATTTGAGGTACGCGGCCAACATTTCTCTGCTCCCAAGGTGGCTCTTTGTATTTGTGATGATAACAAATCTCCTGTAACTGTCACCAAATGTTGTTTTCCCATTTCTTAGATTTGCATGCATGTGACAGCTGGCAAGAAGTGTCAGTACATTGGGAATTGCACGTTTGCTCACAGTCTAGAAGAGAGAGACCTTTGGACCTACATGAAGGAAAACAACAGTGAGTTCTGTCAAGATGGGCTCTCTTACTTGGAAGAATTTAATTAGTATGTGACGCACCAATCATAATTACTCTTTTCCTATGCCCTCATTTAGTTCCAGACATGGATCAGCTTTATGAGCAGTGGCTCCAGTCTCAGAAGCCGGGCTGGGGGGACGAGACCTCCAATAACTCTGTCAGGGAGAACGGCAAACAGATCCACATGCCAACGGACTACGCGGAAGAAGTGGTGAGTTTAGTGGTACTTGGATTATTATACTCAGGCTGTGTCCCCAAGCAGGGAAATTAACTCTCATACAATTGTCTCTACTAATCAACACATCTGTTGGTTTTAAATTAACTGAGTTTCTCCACAAAGAATCACACAAAAGCACCACTTTAAAGTCCCAGTGTAGCTTCTGTACTGTGAAGTATTCCCCCCTGAAACGGAATATTTAAATCAAATCCATGAAATTGTATTGGACTGCTAAAAGTGGGCGGGCTTAGACTGTAGCGCCATACAGAGCTCCAGGGGACACACACCTACCTATCTCCCCTGTCACTAAACATTGTAGATGGATGTCATGATATTGTTGTGTTTGTAAGCAAGTTTCATATATATATATATATATATATATATATATATATATATATATATATATTTTAAAGTTAATTTTCTTTCCTAGTTTGGAGTACAGGGCCTTAAACTGTTCCAGTCTGATAAACATGTGTTTGTCTTTCTTTTGGTAGATGATCATTGAGCTGTCAAAATATTTGTGTCTAATGGTTAAATTGTGTGAACATTTGATATTGTAATGTACTTGTTTACCAAGTGATTAACAGCAGTAGCTTTTAAATGAATGAACGGGCGGTAATCAGTCATTTGTGTGACTGGAATTGTCTGCGTGTGTTTTCACAGGCGGGCAACCACTGCTGGCTGTGTGGGAAGAACTGCAACAGTGAGAAGCAATGGCAGCAGCACATCACGTCAGAGAAGCACAAAGACCGAGTCTTCAACTCTGAGGACGATCAGAACTGCTGGCAGTATCGCTTTCCCACGGGCACTTTCAAAGTTTGCGAGAGGTAAGAACTTCCAGCGGCCGAGCGCCCAGCACGTCACCGGTGGGAGCCCAGTGGATTGTTGACCTTTTGACCTTGTGTTCTCTCGTAGGTTCCTCAAAAGCACGTGCACAGAGGATGAGTTGTGTAAGCTGGCACACGGGGAGCAGGAACTAAAAGAGTGGATGGAGCGCCGGGAATTCCTTTTGATGAAACTTGCCAAAGCCAGAAAAGACCATCTTATAGCACCGAATGACAATGACTTTGGGAAATACAGTTTTCTGCTTAAAGACATTATTTAACGATGCGATGACGATGATGTTCACGCCCACTTGCAACTAATGCAGTATTCAAACAGTCGAGTCAGGTTGACCCCTGAGGGCCTCGAGGAAACAGCCTGATCACAGCATGATTTTAAAGAGGGCGCTCAGGACCGGCCCTCTGATTGGTGGCTGGTTTACTCTGATCTACAGTAGTGTTATCTGAGTGGAAGACACGTTGCTTTGTGCCATTCAGCAGAACATCTGGAAAACGGCCGCGCAAACCTCGACACGAGACGGTGACCTTAAAGTACTTTCTTTTCCCCCAAATGGTTTCTATATGTTAATGACGTTTACGGTTCCATGTGTTGAGAATGGGATACTTACATCGAGAGTTCAGTTGACACTCTTATTTTAATCCATCACCAGAGGTCATTTTCACTTTCCATTTATCTATTAATATACCAGTGTAATGGACACCACTCAAAATAAAGCTTCTTTTTGTAAACCGTTTTAAACTGCCGTGTGTTTTGTTAATCACATGCATGTCTAGTCGTGTGAAGACATGTTCCCATATTCTATGTGCTTATAATACGTCGACAGTGTGGTATTACTATTTCAAAAAAGAGCTGGAAATTGAGACGCAGCTGAATTAGAAATTCAGAGCATGTTTATGATTGACAGATTGCCTCCTTATGGCTCAACATGACTGCTGCGCTTGCGGCTAGAAGCTAAAGGCACTGACAGTGTACTCTGAAAATACACGAGTAGAGTACAAGTACCTCAAAATTGTACATTCCACCAGTCTGTCACAGGCAGATTTTTAAATGGATAGAATGTTTGCATTGCAATTTAATTAATTTCTGCAGAAATCCAGATGGAATTTAATATTTTTAACTGTCAGTCCTGTTGCAATATGTATTAATATCAAAATTCTGTTTCGACAAGAGAAAAGTAGGAACCATCTTTATTTAGTACGTGTATATAAACATCTTTTGAGTAGGAGCCAAGAGGGAAAGCTTCACACTTCACAGCAGAAATACTGAACACTCCAAGTCCGTTTGGTCGTGTCGGAGTCTTTGTCACTCTTGCATCATCGCGCAGTCAGAAGATATCAAGTAGACTCCACGTTCCCCCATCCCCCAACATTGTCAAGAATTACTTCAAAGCAGGTTCTGCTCTCAGGCCAGCACCTGCTGCAGGTCCTCCACCTCCAGCTTCCACATCCTTCTGTGGAGCCCGGCGAGCTCCGAGAGGTCTGCCATCTTCACGGCACGGATCACCGGCTCCGGGGAGACGGCCATGACGACGCCCATCACCATGACGTATTTGCCTGCAAAAATGGCTTCAAATAGATTCAAGGGAACAAGAGACGAGCCGGGCAGATGTGGCTTTTCAGTTAAAGGCGTTCACCAAAAAAACATCCATTTCAAACTTTAGGAATGCTTCATATTCTAAGCTTTTGAATTGCAGCGTTATACACATCGTAATAAGCCTTACTAGACCTCCTGGTGTTGTGCATACTCAGTAATATTAGTAAGTATTAGCTTCAACTTTTGCTTTCCTTACAACATTTAAATGATTTGCTGTAGGAAAGGTTCAGGCTTGTAACATTTCTTGACGGTATGTAATGTAGTTACTAGAGATTATAAAAGGCTGCAGACAGAAACATGGAAATAAAAAAAATTGAATTTTCACAGTTTTTGATTATTGGGAGGACATAAAACTAGAGAAATCCAGGTCGAGGCCCAATGTGATCTCAATGGAGACATATTTTTATTTCCTCAAACATAACATTTTTGTTAATAAATAAGATACAGAACTGTTTAACTGGTCCCAGCACTTTTTTTATCTACATGTATACTTTGTATATTGTGTACGTATATTTTCTGACTCTGTATAGAAATGATTAATTGATTAGTCAATCATCTAATACTATCTATTGGTGACATACCAATAGATATGGGCCTCTGGAGCAGTTTAAATGTAGTATGTATGTATGTATGTATGTATGTAATTATTTATACATCAAGGCCTGTTTGAGTATTTTTTTATAGAAACGTGAAATATATACCACCTCTGAAACAGTCTGCATGTGGCTGAGCAGCGAGTCATGAACCAGCTTCACCTTGGGCCAGACACGGCTTCCCTCTGGGGATGTTGTTGACGCCGAGCACCGCAAAGGTCCCCGTCTCGTCCAGCAGCGTCACGGTGTTCCTCTCCGGCTGGACCTCCAGTACCGTCCCCTGCATCCACACCAGTGATACCCGCAGAGAGCGACCCCCGGCCAGCCGGAGAGCCCAGCCGTCCCCGCTGTCGACCGCGTCCCGGCTCTCCGCCGCCCGCAGCTGTCCGGACATCACTTTGACCGGCGGGGGACGCTTCCTCACCGCGTCGTCCATCACTGACAGCCGCTCTCGTTCGACGGTGGCTTGCTCGAAACCCGCGGTCCCGCCATTCAGTTATACCGGAAGTTGTGGGCGTGTTTTCCGGAAGCAACAACTTGATTTCCGTTCTGGAATCCTTCAGAGTAAAGGCTTCTACTGTCAACCACTGCGGCGTAGAGATACGTCCTTTTTGAGAATAATGATAGTATCTTGGATATATTTTGTGCGTTGAGGGTTACAGTATTATTTTACCATGTTCCTGGAAGAAAAGGCTTATAAGTGATGTCCCTTCTGGTCATTTGAAAACTGTTGCCATATATGACGTGCAGGTTAACCCATGAGTTTTTTTTCTATTAGAATGGGTTGCTTTTAGCAAAGCTTCAATGCATTAAAAATAAAAGGCTGTTTATTGATTTCACACCATCTTGAGATAATATACCAATTAAACCAATAAAGTTGTGAAATATTTGTGATCTGTGAATTTGTCACATTAATTTGACTCACCCCAGTAAAGACCAGGGAATAAATAAAGTATATGTATTTGTAAGAATCCATTATAGTTTCCTCAGTGTTCTGCTAAATAAAACACTTGATGTTTGGTACATGGAAACACAGATTTATGGGCTGAGACCAAGCATTTGATCATCATACTACAAGCTGCGTTTAATATAAGCCAAACACCCAAAAATAACCAGCAGGACTGAAATGGCAGGGACATATGCTGCAGTCTGCAAAGAAACAGCTATTTGGGAGATGCATTTTTCAGCGAAAATAACAACCCTTTAAAAAGGCCAATGTTAAAGTGGTCCGAAGGCCAATTCCATACCTAAATCTAAAACCCATTCTCATCAAACTAGACCAAATGTCAAATAAGCAACATGTTGGTTCCTAACAAAGTGAATAAAAAAAACAAATGTATTTCATTAAATAAGTTTTATTTCTTTAAGAATAACTGAAGAAAAGTGTTAGCAATTTCTGTACAATTGTTTCATCATTTTCCCTTGGATTTGCTGAAAACCTCGAATGATCAACAGGGCTGAGAATTGTTACGCTGCCACATAGTGCACTTTTAACCTAAAAACAATATGATTAGTCCACAGGCATCCGTCCGTTTCCTTTGAATGTATTCCAAGAAGTTCCTTAAGCCTTACTGTTGACTCAAGTTTCATTTTTCATTGGCTCCTCCTCTCAATCCCAGTTCAAAAAAAAGAGGCACATTAGAAATACTGCCATTTTCCAAGGACTGTGTCTTTGATTGCATCGACAAACTGTGCAGGCACCCAGTAGACCCAATATTGAGACGCTTCTGTCGGACCCAACTGAAAAGCCTGCAGAGGTGGCAAAGAGAACGGAAAGCACGTTAAAATGAGTTGACGAAGAGTTCACATATCAACAAACAACACTTTCAATACAAACAAGTGGTTTAAGACGCACATCTAAATGACATCTGTACATTTGAAATGAGATCTAAATATCTTAAAATAAGGTTATCGGGAATGCATATAATTGAAGCATGATGCTTTTAAATAAATCAACATTCAAAGTTTTATGTCATAAACTGCCTCTCAATGAAAGACAAATTCATTTGCAGTACTCTACAGCCCACGTAATCCCTCCAACAGAAAGAATAATGAATGATTACTCCATACCTCCTCCTTTTTTTACCTCAAACATTAAAGTAAACAGGGTGGATCACTAATATCAACGATGGGCTTGGTGTTCCACTGGCATTTTAAATCCCTCATCTCCTCTTCCATCTCCTCCTCATACATCATCAACTCGACACAGGAACGTGCTTTCACCGAGCAGCTGCCGTCAAATGCCATTCTCGTGCCAAAACATTACACAAACACGAAGCTGGCGTCGTCGCACTTCCACTCTTCTGCACTTTGAATATCGTTCCCGTGGCCATACGGTGATCCACGTCGTGGAATAAACATCAGGAATAAACTCCCACGTGTTTCATTGGCTACAGGCGGTCCGATACGCGGGGAAACCGAAACAACAAGGAAGCGAGGACATCTGAAAATGACCTAAAAAGGGTCACTCGCACAGCAGCCTAGAAGTTTATAATCAGCGTTATTGCTTCAATCCACTTGTGGCCGGCTGCCAAGAAAATTCACCTGATTATGCCGTCAGTTTGTACCACCTTTAAATTCATCACTTTTCTTGTTTACCTCCCATTAATCAAAACATCAAGGTCTAAAACGCATCAGCTATACAACTGGCAGAATGTACCGCATTCGCCTAAAATGTATATATATTCTCCATATTAATGGCGCTCTGACATTCGGTTTTGTTGAGCGCTGGATCTCCGTCAGACCACCCGGTTCAATTAAGTTACTTGTTCTGGGATTTCCACCTTTTTTCTGACAAAGAAGAACTCAAGTGCCTTCAGACCGAAAGGTTAATCTAGAGAAAGCGTTGACATTTCCCTCTCCGCTGCGGAGCCCCAGACAGCAAACGATGACCTCCGTCAGTCTGATGCACACACACACCACAGCGACTCCACACACACACACACTACGGCGACTCCACACTCGCGTCCGCCTCGGAGCGTTTTGGCATTACAGCGGTTCATAAAACAGAGACCCAGGATTTAAATTTTGGATCGGCCACAAATTATTTGGGTTGGCTCCTTCGAATTACAGAAGTTAATACTCTCTGCCTTCGTTTGACGGTTTTAAGCTGGAAATCTCCCTAAAGCAAGAATGACCGATATCGTGCTGGACACTTCAAAAAACGTAAACAATTTCAATCCCAAGATAGCTCATTATTTGACCCCACGTCAGCTTGTGTTTCTTACAAGCGGCACACACATGTATCTCGCTCAAATGCAATATACTATCCTACTGCAGCCATCAGGTTTGGTTTTTCCTGTGGATTGTGTAGAACAATACATCTGGTGATTTCAAAACACTCCCATTTTTAGGGCCCGTGTCCATATTTTTCTGAGCGCCGGCGTCTTTTTCCCCCCACTTGCCCCCAATGAGAGAGCGTATTCGGCAGCGGTGCACCCGAAGTCGGTTTTTCTGAGCACTCTGCCTTTTTCTCTTTGTGAAGTGCTTCGAGTTGAAGTTTCTCTGAACTCTCAGCGTCACTTTAGAAAATGGAGCAGCAGCTTGTTGTGGCCAACAGATCGTCCTCCTAGCTCTAACGTTACGGCTGTCAGACCGAGCGGGGACGAGCTCATCCATACAAAGCATGAAGCAGGCATCCCCCGCTCGGCCCCCGTGGTGAAACAAATAGATAGTAGACCACACTGATAACAAAAAGCAGGGGCGATGCTAGCCTATCACACAACGGTGGTTAGAGTAATGGTATGTCTTCCACATACTGTTGTTGTAGAAACATACAAATAAAACCCGGGATGAAGCTCTCTTCAGGGCCCTGCGTGCTCTTTTCAGACAGAAAAAGACGCTACACCGGCCTTCATCCTATTTTAGGGAATACCATCTTGTTTGGATGATCTGGCTTGGTTGTCAAGTTGGTTGCGGGGAGAGAGAGCTCGACTGCTACTGGGTCAGCGGGGTTGACCTTTAACTAGAGAGGAATCGGCAGCACTGCGGAGACTTCACGCATGATAGAAGCGGAACGAATATGCTGTTCTGAAACGGTTCATTTTGTCTTTGTTGTGTATTTAAAAGTGAATGAAGAAGAATAAAAATACATGCTCCCCTCCCCCCATTTAGAATGGGCCTAGCTGTACGGGTGTCGGAACTCTTACCATCATGTGATAGCCGTCCTGGTCTTCGATGGGTTCAGACACTACGTTTTTAATGGAGCCCATTGGGACTTTCTCCGTTCTCTCTGTAGAGATGAAGAAGAAACAAAAAGGAGTTTTAGTCGTCAGTATCTTTGCGTTCAAGTGAATTTAGCAAAAACAAGGCCAGTTGTATTCTCACCCTTTGTTCCGATCCACAACTGGTCCTGCTCCAGTTTGAACGTGAGTCTAACTTTTCCTCCGGATTTGTTGAACATCCCGGATAAAGGCACTGTTGGTAATCGTTCCTGTTAGCAGGGAGAGACAGTCAGTCTTTGTGTCCAGGACTTAAATCATATAGTTAACCTGAAAGATAAACAAGAACAGGGACTGCCCTGCCTCCATCTTCTCTCACCTTTGTTCCTTTAACAGATGCCATTATGTCATCTGGTTTACCTTTGTCCAAAACTTTCCTGTGTTGCTGGAATCACAGTGCCGGTTTAATAACACCAAACGCCATGAATATTTGACTCTATTCTGCAGAAATGCCATTAATCTTACCTTTTGCCTGCATAAAGGCTCTTTCTTGTCTTCTTCAGCTTTAACTTCCTGCTGGACGACCTCTTTGGGTGTATTCACAGCTAATACATCATTTATTGTAGATCCTACCACCATTATTTTGGCACCGTTTGTAATCTTTATTTCACGTAGCGTCTTGTCCTCTGTAAGCAATCCTTTGTACATCACTTTCTGCATTGCAGGTGGAAGACCTAGGAAGACATAAGAGAGCATGTCACGCGTTTTAAAGATGGACGAATCCCTCTAAACGGCCACAACAACACGTGAAGGGGAGCGACCGTGTTCGTACCAGTGAGGGAGTGGATCCTCTCTTTTAGTTGCGCTCCGGTGTTATCAACCGGAATTTTCAGATCATATTTATTCTTGTTCCAGATAATCTTCAAGTCCACCATCTCCTGGTCGCTGTCGTCCCCATTGCTAATACTAGAGTCCTGAGTTGTGGCGTCTCCTGCAACTGTGGAAGACGTGGATTCTGTGTCAGCTTTTTCAACCTCCTCAGCGAGTTGTTCTGCATCTTTTGGCTTGTCCTCGGTTTCCATTATGACGTCTTCACCTCCTGGAAGAGTAGGAACACATTCAGTGAAGTTCAGTGCAAAGTTGTTCGTGCTCTGAATAGTATATCAGGCATTTTCCCACATAGATGAAATGTATTCAGAAACACACAACATCTGTAATGTTCTACTTACCACAGAGATATTCATGTACTTCTGGCAACAATAAAATGTCGACATTGTACACGCAGTCTACAAAACACTGAACGGCCCAATGAAGCCACATTTCACTCTAGGTTTTGACAGAATTTAACAAATTAAACAAAAAAAATGACTATTTGTTATTTATTGTCTATTACCAATAGACAATAAATAAAAAATTGTCATTATTTAGTTTATTTTTTTCACGAGTGCTTCCTGCATTGTTTTATATTAGAAATGGATCACCTGCACTATAATGAACACATGCAACATCTTTTATGAAATAAAACAGTTACACAGGAAATACCATATATTTAATGAGAGTAGCTCTTGAACAAAAATACTAAATTTACCATGAGACAATATGTGTCTGAACCTGCATCAATAACCAACATAAATAAATAAATGACCTGGGTGGAAACCCAGCTGTGGTATTGTTTTCCTGTCCTGAGGCCACATTTACAATTATTTTCATCACATCATATTTATTTTACATGATGTGTATCATTGGGAAATCTACCAAGTCTTAAACAGTGGGTTAGTTATTAATAAGTGGTTTATTTACAGTTGTCATGGTTCTCTTTAATATATATATATATATATATATATTTGTTTCAAAACCATTTTCATAATTCTTCCACAGCATAAGCAGCTATATAGTGTGTCAATTTAACTCAAATGGACCAGTTTCGTTTCGTTTCGTTTCGTCTCTCTCTTCTCTCTCTCTCACTTCATCCCATCTGAGCAACCTGTCTAACTTGTCGGGTTAAAGATCAAACACAAGCCTAACCCTGAACCTAACCCGGTTCATGACCGACATCCTCGCTCCTGTAACACGGCTGGCCTTACTGGTCACTAAACTGGGAACGTGAACGTAACACAACTGTTTGTTGCTACTTGGTCGTTACCGTTCCTAACCTGGCCATGTTCAGTGAGCGTCTTAAACGCAGAAGTTAACCACTTCAAACCTGACACGAGTTCAACCTTCCGACGTTAACTTTAGTCCTCCACAAACCTAGAAACATTTGACTGCTGTTAGCGACCGTAAACGTTAGCTAGCTGCTGCACTGGACAACATTGAAAGAATAACGTTATGGAGAGACGTACGTTCACATCACACGGCATTAACAGTGTCGCATCGTAACATGCCCATGACTAACACATGTTATTCCATAAACAATGTCTGGACTCAATGTAAAGATATGAAGGAAATACTGCTGTATTTTCTCAATACCCACCAGCCTGGGTCGCCATGATGATTGTGTACAATCTGTTGTACGTTTGAGCAAAGAGTACAGAGAGCAGGAGGATATCGGATATTCAGAAAGGGAAAAACTCGACCGCAAAGGAAAGTTGTGTTGAAGCGCACATGCTACGCGTGACAGCGCGTCAAACCGGAGAAAGAGCAATACACGTTTTAAATGACGTAACACTTATATCTATATTGACGTTTGCAACGTTTAAACGTTTAAACGTTTGAGTTAGCCGATGGACGGGAAGACAGAATGAAGATGCGCATGCGCATTTGAAAATAACTGCAAATAAAGTTATATTTAGACAAAAGCGGTTCAATGGAAAATAATGTATCGAGCTGGAGTAGTTAAATTAATTAAGCAGGTCGTAAAACTAAGAATGTCACTGCATAATATAGCAACAAAGGCCTACGGGATTTCTTTACGAACCCGGAAGTGACGGATAGTGAGCCCTCTCGCTTTGCTGAGCGTCTTTGTTTTTTTGTGGCAGCAAACTGCAGACAACGAGAGGTGGCACTTCACTCAATGGCTATTGGATACTGTATTTCTTCTTCCTTCGTATTGTATGACGTTTGGGGTTTCACATTATGCATTATCGCCAACTATTGGAATCTATGGAACATTTTCATATACTCATAATAGTGAAAATGCATCAAAAATACATATATATATATATATATATATATATATATATATATATATATATATATATATAAGTACAACAAAGTAAAAGTAATCTTAAAACTTAACGGCTCATTTCAAAAGAATGTCTTTTTTTATTAGCCTTATTGCAAGGCGGTAATTATAATACATGTAGGATAGAATCAGGGACTCCACCTGTAATATGTCGAATTGAATCCTCTTTATCTAACCCCAAAAAACACTTCTCAATTTTTTCCAACCTCCTTGATCCCCCTGGTCCCCCCCCCCCCCCCCCCCCCTCTCCCTCCACCCTTCTACAAAGCCACTTTGTTGACTACTTTACAAAAAAGATAGACGACATACGCTCTTCATTTACTAATCCATCTTCCATAACTACACCTCCAGTAACTTCATCTTCTTCCCCCTCGTTTTCCTCTTTTATCCCCCTGTCTCCTAATCAAGTTCTTACCTTGGTAACCTCTGCCCGCCCAACCACCTGCCCCCTTGACCCCATCCCGTCTCACATTCTCCAGTCCATTGCTCCGGACCTTCTTCCCTTTCTCATCCATCTTATTAACA
This sequence comes from Cyclopterus lumpus, assembly GCF_009769545.1. Taxonomy (NCBI): domain Eukaryota; kingdom Metazoa; phylum Chordata; class Actinopteri; order Perciformes; family Cyclopteridae; genus Cyclopterus; species Cyclopterus lumpus. Next base: position 4,928,583 of record NC_046973.1, read on the forward strand.
CCTCCCTCTCAACCGGCTGTTTCCCTAACTCTATGAAGGAGGCAAGAGTCAACCCTCTCCTGAAGAAACCCACTCTCGACCCATCTGAAGTCAATAACTACAGACCTGTCTCTCTCCTCCCCTTCCTTTCCAAAACTCTAGAGCAAGCTATCTTTAACCAAGTCTCCTCCTTTCTCCACAGTAACAACCTTCTAGACCCCCACCAGTCTGGATTCAAGGCAGGCCACTCAACAGAGACTGCCCTCCTTGCTGTCTCTGAGCAGCTTCACACTGCTAGAGCAGCCTCTCTCTCCTCTGTCCTTATCCTTCTAGACCTTTCCGCTGCCTTTGACACAGTGAACCACCATATCCTCATGTCCTCCCTCCAGGACCTGGGTATCTCAGGCACCGCGCTCTCACTCTTCTCATCCTACCTCACCGACCGCTCTTACCGCGTAACCTGGAGAGGATCTGGGACTGAGCCTTGTCCTCTGACTACTGGGGTCCCTCAGGGCTCAGTCCTTGGTCCTCTTCTCTTCTCTCTGTACACCAACTCTCTCGGCTCTGTCATTCGCTCGCATGGCTTCACCTAGCACAGCTATGCTGACGACACCCAACTGATCCTCTCGTTTCCCCAATCTGAAACACAGATAGCGGCACGAATCTCTGCCTGTCTGACCGACATCTCTCAGTGAATGTCCGCACACCACCTGAAAATTAACCCGGACAAGACTGAAGTTCTCCTCCTTCCAGGAAAAGGCTCTCCCACCCACGACCTGACTATTAACTTCAACAACTCAGTGCTGGCTCCGACTCTGACTGCCAGGAACCTCGGTGTGACACTCGACAGTCAACTCTCTCTGACTGCCAACATTACCACAATAACACGCTCCTGTAGGTACATGCTGTACAACATCAGGAGAATACGACCCCTTCTCACTCAGAAGGTGGCACAGGTTCTGGTCCAGGCTCTGGTCATCTCACGGCTAGACTATTGCAACTCCCTCCTGGCAGGTCTACCTGCTAATTATAATTTAAAATTTACCATATTATAATAATATAATTATAATATGGTATAATTCCGACTTTGCAGTCTATTATAAGCTCAATACTAAAATGTGGACACAAGGATGCCAATAAATACAGCGGGATCAGCATTCTCCAAACTGTATTCTACTTAATGAGAAGCTCATGTTGGATCTTGAGAGGGAAGGCTTCGTTATCAAGGAGCAATATTGGTTTTGTAAATCGAGGTCATGTCTTGAGCATGTCTTTTATTGTCTACAATTACAACAACTAAATATAAATCAACATATGAATGTTGACTTTTAGAAATCTTTTTACATGACTGATGTAGATATTTTAGCCTATAGACTTATTAAATCTGGGGTATTTGGAGGATTCTAAAGGGCTATATGCTCCCATCAATGATCCGTAAGATTAAACGAGTATTACACCATCTGGTTCTCATCTTCTTCAGAAAACAAGGTGATGCTTTGTTCCCCACAATATTTTCAATTTATATTGATGATTTGGTTGAAGAAATTACAGCTTTACATTATTCAATGATGTAAGAGAAAGTATAAGTATTCTTTTGTATGCAGATAACTGTTTTTTATATCACCATCTGAAGAAAAACTGCAACAAATGCTTTCATACACTGATACGATGATGTGGTTATAAAAAAAGAAGAAGACTGAAATAATTCACTTGAGGATTTTCCTTCTAGCACATGCAGGTGGCAATAACTCGCTTAAGACAAACTTTATTTCTATTTTGACGAACTCACGGATTTCAGAAAAGGTGTCATGGCCGTTGCTGGTTCAGCAGAAAGAGCTGTGGGAGGGATCATTGGTCAAAGTAAAAACCGGAAGGAGCTTTCTAACATTATTAAAGCTTTTTCAAGTTTCTGTGCTTGATGACTCTGCTGGAGCTTTGACATACTTCTTTGTGTGAATGAGTGCAAAACACAAGATATTTTCTGGGTGCAGATGCACCAATGTTCTAGTGGGGGAGGTTGGGATGCGTGAGGCTCGCTGGAGATATGTATAACTCAGTTATGGATGTAATTCCTTGTAATGTAGGAACTATATACTGCACAATAGTTTGGCAATTTTACCAAGGGATCAATTCAATTCAATTTAATTCAGTTTATTTTGTATAGCCCAATATCACAAATTACAAATTTGCCTCAGAGGGCTTTACAATCTGTACACATACGACATCCCTGACCTTTGACCTCACATCGGATCAGGAAAAACTCCCCCAAAATAACCTTTCACAGGGAAAAAAGGGAAGAAACCTTCAGGAGAGCAACAGAGGAGGATCGCTCTCCCCGGATGGACAGAAGCAATAGATGTCATGTGTACAGAAGGAACAGCATTACAGAGTTACATAAACACTGATTACAGATAATCGATAAACTCTTATCCTTGATGAATGTGTAATACATCATTAATTGTCGATGATATTTTGCATTATCAATCTGAATCTGCTAGCAACTAAATGAATCATAATAATGAGAAGTGTAATACATAAAAAAGTTTTAGTAAAGTAGACGTAGGCTATGAAGTAGTAAAGGGTACCTCAAAAAGTATCCGCCAGTAGAATACTTGAGTAAAAGTAGCTCAAACATCTTCACTGTCAAATGGACTGTTTTGCTTTTTTCATGGAAGAATATTCCTCCTGGAAACCTCTGGAAGGCAGCAAAGCTAAACAAGTGGACCGCAAATTACACAAGAAGAAGAATCAGGAGAGAGAGAGAGAGAGAGAGAGAGAGAGAGAGAGAGAGAGAGAGAGAGAGAGAGAAAGAGAGAGAGAGAGAGAGAGACAGAGAGACAGAGAGACAGAGAGAGAGAGAGACAGAGAGAGAGAGAGAGAGAGAGAGAGAGAGAGAGAGAGAGAGAGAGAGAGAGAGACAGAGAGACAGAGAGAGAGACAGAGAGAGAGAGAGAGAGAGACAGAGAGAGAGGAAAACACGGACATAGAAGTTGTAGAACAAGGAAGACCGCAAAAAAAATTGGCTAAAATTGAAGTCACAAGTTGTCATGTCACAATAGGCTCCTTATGGCCGAGGGAAGTGTCCTCATGACAGTGCTACCTTGTTGCTGTCCGGGTCTCACTCTCTGCAGCTCAATTGAAAAGTCAACTTTAGTCGCGCGACTTTGTTCTAATGGGTTCATCCGAGTTGTTGGTGAGTCCGTGAGAGAGTCGCAGCTCAACATTACCAAGTACGTTTTTAAAATGCACGCGTGCTGGGACCAGTAACAACAACAACACACCATGGCGGACAGAAGGACCTGCAACGTGCTGATTTTGGGTGTCGGGTTTTTGTTCATTTTCACCGCCTTCACCACCTGTGGGAACGTTGCGGTAAGTTCCACTTTAACCACGGTGCTTTAACGCATCACGACCCGGCTCTCGCTACACACACATCTGTAACTGTATACGTTCAATTAAAAATATATTGTGTGTATAGGGCTATTTTTTTTAAATGATGTATCCCGAATAATTTGTATATTTATGCAAATCACAATAAAAAACATAAAACACATGTTTTTGGTTTTGTACAAACATGTTAATAAAACTTTGAATCTTAATAAAAAAAACATTGGAAAAAAACCCGGCAGATGTCTCGTGGTGAGAGGAAACCAGCCAACGTCTGGCGCACCTCGTGCTTCTAATTTTCTTCAATGGTCAGAGACTTTATCAAACCAGATGAATGAATTAAGGACACGTGACTCATCTCATTAGGGACACATGACCCATCTCGGTCCAGTCTAACCCTTCTATCTTATTTTCAGCAAACTGTAGTGAAAAGCCTGCAGAATGATACCTTCAGTGGGAGCGGGTACCACAGGTAGGTCACGTCCTCACCTCAGGATGGAGAGAAGATATTAATGTTCTTTTAAAAACATGTCTGTCCACCCTCTCCCCCCAATCACAGTCTCGGAATCATCTATGGCGTCTTTTCATTTGCCAATTTACTGGCGCCGACAGTCGTTGCGGTCGTTGGACCAAAGATCACCATGTTTCTGAGCGGCCTACTCTACAGGTAAACGTCACTATGGTAACGACATACAGGAGGTTGATGGAGATGTTGCTCATTGCGTGTTCTCCACGCTGTCTCTCTCCAGTGGGTACATCGCCGTGTTCATCGTCCCTTCAACGTGGTCCTTTTACTTGACCTCTGTGCTCATCGGCATTGGAGCAGCCAGTAAGTTCCTCTTTGTGAAATTAGTTTTTTACATTATAATATGAACAGTAATGAATACGTAACTTTTCTTTTTTTTGAAATGTTTGCATCATCATGCAGATTATAGTTGAGTTATAGAAAATAGTGACAAAATGTTCCTTATAATTCCCCAGAGATGTAGGAGACATCTTCAAGCGTCCTCTTATGTCTCCTTAACCCCAAAGTGACAAAGAGAGGCATCAAATCCGCACATTTGAGAAGTTGAATCTGGAAAATTATTGGGCATTTTTGCTTGAAGAATGACAGAAACAACTGTCACATATTGGCTCATCAACTAATCATGTTTAGTTCTAGCCTACATACTGACGTCCCATTCATAACAAAAAACTACACATGCATACTTCAGCTTGCTTCCTGTTTTATTTAGCGGCCTATTCAAGCTCAGTTTCTGTGTTCAAAATAGTGTTTAATCATGCATACAGGGATTATTATGACTGGGACGTGTTGCAGAGGAGAAATTAGACCTTAAATGGGTTAGGAGTTTATTTTGGCGACTAAATCGTGTGCAGTGCATTGAGCTTTTGCATGCAGATGTTAATGAAAAATACTGAGAAAGCAGCTTTTACTGGAAGAAATGCGGAAAAACTGATTTGGGTCCATATATAATTCAGCCTCAAATCGTTGCACTGTGATGGATTTTTATCTTGTCCCGGGGCTACTGTGTGGTTAGAGATAATATTTCACAATTAACTGACTGGCTAAATGTTTCTCTTGCTCATGACCTCACTTCCCCCACAGTGCTCTGGACCGCTCAAGGACACTTCCTGGTGGAGAACTCAGACGCTTCCACCATCAACAGGAACACCGGGATGTTCTGGGCTCTCCTGCAGTGCAGGTATACAGCTACTGACACAGTTACACTCCAGGCTTTATGTTACCAATATACTCATTTTAATACTTGGATCATATTTTATGCGATTCTCTGCAAATGATCCAACGAAGGCCTTTAGTAATTGTCTTTGAGAATCCAAACATCCTCCTGCTTATTAGCTTCTCAAAGCCACCCAAGGTTGCACGTAATGTAGCCTGCATTATATATAATTTCCTCCCATTATTACATTCGGTGCATAACACAAAATTCATCACAATGTTTGTCATGTTTTCTTTCTTCATCTTTTTGTTTGATGCAACTATTCCAGTTGATCAAAGACGTAGCAGCCAGAACACTGCCAGACGTGTATTTTTAGCTTGGCAGGATATTACTGTATGCTTTATTTTAGAATGCATTTATTAAATCACGTTACAAATTGTCATATCTGTCAGTGAGTCATTATTTTCTTTGCACAATGTAAAAAATCAAAACAGCCGAACCTCTTTAAACAGAGTTCTGCAGGTGTGAGAATGTTGGCCTTTTTTTGTCTCTGGTGTTCGGCCCGCTGCTCTTGCACATCGGCTCGGACAACTCGTTTGTATTTGTTAAAATATGCAAATTGAATTAGTATAATAATCACATTGGCTGTCATCTGCTCCAAAGGACGTTAATCTGCCTGTTGCAGTTGTGATCCCTGCCACAGTAAACTTATGAATAACACACACACACACACACACACACACACACACAGTTGTCTTTTAAGAAGATGCCCTGTTCTCCCTCGCTGAGGCTTTGGGACAGACTAATTGCTCATCTACATTTTTTTTGGTTTAGGTAATATGTAATTAAAGACGGAAATAGATCACAGCATTTTGTAGGACTGCCCCGTTCACCATGAAAGGCGGATAAACAGCTTAGAAAGAGAAGAAAGAAGCTGCCTCAAAGGCAGAAATGCAGATTATTGTGTTTAGAAAGGCAGCGTTTGAACCCTCCCCCCAAAAGAGTCCAGTCGATCCCTTTTCCATCTGTCAAACATGATTTCTCAGAAGACATTTTAATAGCAGCGACAGCGTATGGCCATTGCTTTTTTATTGACACCTCTTTTGTCAAATTACCCAAAGAGTTTAAAAATAGATTTAATGAGGCGGAGAACAAAGGATAATTTAATCTTTTTACTGTGTCTGTCAACACACCTGGTTCACCTACTTTTCTTTTACAGCATGCTATTTGGCAATCTTTACATTTATTTCGACTGGAATGGAAGGACAGAGATATCAGGTAGGGGTTACAGTACTGTGGTAAATATAATAATAACATCTTACATGATGATGAAAGCAAAATAGAGGATCAAATGACCGGTCGGTTATTCTGAATACGCTCCGAGCTTAATGTTGTTAATGTATCTCGTGTATTTTAATCAAGCGCTTTATTTTAATCTTCCGCTCTCAGACAGCAGCAGGAGAAACATTTTTCTGTCCCTGCTGGTCGCCTCCATCCTCGGCACGCTCAGCTTCCTCCTGTTGAGGAAGAGCCGCGACGAAGAGGAGCTGCTCTCTGAAGAGGAAGGGCAGTCGCTGCTCTCGCCCGGCGTGACGTAAACAAACTTCCTGGAGATAATTACACCTTTTGTCACTGTTGTCAAAATCACTCAGAATATATCAAACATGTCTGAAAAAGGACAAGGAGGGTACCAAAAAGTATACATATATATATGTGTATATATAATATATATTTATAAATATATATACACATATATCCTCGATGGACTGGCGGCCTGTCCAGGGTGTCCCCTGCCTTCGCCCTATGTCAGCTGGGATAGGCTCCAGCGCCTCCACGACCCTAATGAGGATAAGCGGTATTGAAAATGGATGGATGGATGGATACACATATATATATACATATTATATATAAATATATATGTATATATATGTGTGTATATATATTTATTTATATACATGTATATATATATATATATATATATATATATATATATATATATATATATATATATATATATATATATATAAATAGTGTTTTATGCAACACACCAAAAAAGTAAATATGCATATTGTTTTTACAAATAACTCACCTTGAATGTTGAGGTTTGTCAAGATGACTTGTAGTTTTAAATCCCTCTCGTCCATTTCTTTCGGCAGATCATTGTCATTTCGACACAGTCGAGCCTAATCACCACACTTGTTACAAGTAGGGTGCAATCAGGCACATTTGTGGCGGCCGTTCTCTCTCAGAGTGACGGCAGTTAGAGATCCGATCGTGTTTAAGTGATTAGCGGCTTAACAAGGAGTCCCTCGGGGAGCCGTCACCCACTCTCTCTGCAGTGTGTGTGGAGGAGGTCTTTCAGGAATCGAGTGTCCCGCATTTATAAATCACTGCGCCCGCTTGTCCCTTGAATGAAGCTACGTCCAAGTTTGTGTGTGCAGGGAAAAACTGTATTTATTTATTTCAGCTTCGTCAAAGTTAAACTTGATTTTATTGTCTCTTGTTCAGGTATGAGAGCAGAGCGAGCACTGCACTGCAGGAGGCCAAGTCCGAATTCAGTAAGTTGTATTATTCACAAATGCATATGTATAGATCTATATGTAGTAACCAGACTATATACTAATACAAGACTATGTACTGTACTCATTCTAAACAGGTGCATAGTGTGTATCCTGTTAAAAAAGGGACACATTGAAGTAGTCCGTGTAGATGAACATCATTCTCCCATGATGCAACACACAAATATCATTGAGGAGCTGCAGTCTAGGAACAAATTAAGCAAATTGTCACAAGTATTATTATATATATAGAAATAAACACTTGTCTCTATTTGTGAAGTAGTTTTATTGTATTGTATCATTCCCTTGTAGTATAACATGGAAAGTATATTGATTTCCTTGTATACTACCTGCTAAAATAATATACTATGATTATTATAGTATGATAATAACGCTTACTGTATACAGTTAGTACGCCGTATGAATTTGAGACACAGTTTACGAGCTACAGCTGTTACAGGTTAGCACAAAACGGTATAGCGGAGGATGCTGGGAAGGGTCGTCAGTTCGATTGACCTTTTGACCTGATGGTTGCGCTGTGGCTGGGTGAGAAGTCTGTTTATAAAACATTAATGAGGGAGTGTAAGCCCATGTTGAACATCGTTTACTTCGTCATCTGAGCTGAAGTTTTACAGAAAAGGGCCCCCAAAAGTCTTTTTCTTTTCCTTTCTCCGCTCTCCGTTATTCGACACAGTGACGGTGACCTCTAGCGCTCCGCACTTCACTGCTCTCGCTCTGAAACCAGCGGGCGTTTTGTTGTTCTTTCTTGTGAAAGTGTTTTTTTCTTCTTCTTCGTGTGGATAGAAATTCGTCTGGCATTACGAGAGCGCACGGAGAACCGTCCTGTTGCAGATTACATCGGTTTTCAGCCGCGCTCGCAGCCGACCTTCGGTGCGGCCCGAAGCATCAGATTGCTCTTTGTCACGCGCGTATCTTGTCTGCATGAAGACTTGTGTACGCCTGCCTCTACGGTATCAGCTTCATCAAAGATGCACACGGATTCATGTCAAGAGGGGGGCATCCAGGCATAAACAAACAGACCGAGTGGGATTTATTCTTTTGAAATCTGTATTTCCCCATAACCTTCTGGTTAAATTCTCTCCCTTGGGTGTTTTTTTTTTTCTTCTCACCTGCATTTAAATGTGGATTTTATGGCTTAGTGAAACAGAATGTCTTTTCACATCTTTTATCTGCATTAAATGTAATTGTCAGAGGGTAATGGAGCCCTTAACGTCTGCATTTAAAAATTACAAATTAAAAATCTGAGCTCAATCCACTTGTTATCATTAACACATTCAGCCATTAGCAATTAAAATCGGCGTGTTGTGTGTCCTCCCGTTCAGAGACAATCCTCCAGCTCCTGAAGACCAAAACAATCCTGTTGCTGAGTCCCTGCATGGCCTACAGCGGTAAGTCACATTCATGTCACGATGACCTGAACCTCCAGTGATGCTGGAGAGCCGCAGCGTGCCCCTCCCCCCCCCCTATTGCTCCGCAGGCCTGGAGCTGTCGTTCTACAGCGGCGTGTACGGGACGTGCGTCGGAGCCACCGCTCAGTTTGGAGATTCGGCGAAAGGCTTGATCGGGATCTCTGGGATCGTGGTCGGCATCGGAGAAATTGTGGGTGAGTTACCCCCTTTTTTTTCCTTCTCTCTCTCTCTCTCTCCCAGAGCTCGTTTTGGGTGATTGAGCCACCGGGAGACGCTCCGCATTCATAAATTCGCTCTTTCCCCACGTCAGGGGGAGGCTTGTTTGGGCTGTTGTGCCAGAACAACCGCTTCAGACGGACCTCCGTGGTGTTTCTGGGAATGGTCGTCCACTTCGTCGCCATCTATTTGATCTTCCTCAACATCCCGGACGACGCCCCCGTCGTCTTTAACACCAGCACCCAAAGCCAACCCTTTCTAACTCCCAGGTGGGCGAGTTCTCTCACAAATGAGCAAATAAAGAAGAGTGAACACGGAGGGAAGGCCCGTTGCAATTCTGCGGTGTCTTTTAACGAGCTATATTTTCTCTTTTAGCGTGTCCATCGCCCTGCTGTGCAGCTTCCTGCTCGGACTCGGGGACAGTTGCTTCAACACGCAGCTCTACAGCATATTAGGCTGTGTTTATGCTGAACACAGCACGCCCGCCTTCGCCATCTTCAAATTCATCCAGGTACTCCCGAGTTGGCAATTCTCCGGCGTTGTTAGCAGAGATGTGCAAAGCTGGGTTAAAATGTTGTCTTGTCAGGGATGAAATAAATGCACCTGAAGCCCCATAAAAAAGGGAAAGAACGAGACCCTCACACGTCTCTTAATCCCCCCCGTTGTCTCCGCTGCAAACATTGGGCTCGTGAGAAGAAATAAAGCCCGGACATCTTTTTTGTTTTTTTTTAACAGCATGCACAGATGCTCCGTAAGTCACTTGTCCTGTTTTCTTCCAAAAACAGAGAAATTACATTTGATATTTATTGGTTTCATAATGGAGCCTCTACGGTCTCCGGAGATCTCATTTGGATACAGCCAATCAAGTCCTGCATTTAGCAGTGCGTTTCTCCTGTTAATGATTAAAAAAAAATAAAAACAATTAACAATGCAATTAACAGATTGGCCTTATTTTTGCTCTCCAAAAAGGAGGACTAAATTGTGATTTCAGTTGCACGTGAACATAACCAGTAAATAGTTATTTTTAATACAAATAATGGGGTCTAATACACAAAGGATGCCTTTTGAGAGGTCTTTTCCTCTCGTGCACAAATCAAAAATTAATTGCAAAAAAGAAGAAAGTGCCCTCATGAAAAGTGCATAATGACCCTGTGGGCGGGACCTAACCATCTCAAAGTGTCCTTCACCATGTGGGCGGGACCTAACCATCTCAAAGTGTCCTTCACCATGTGGGCGGGACCTAACCATCTCAAAGTGTCCTCCTCTCTGTCAGTCTGTCTTCGCAGCGGCGGCGTTCTTCTACAGCGGCGCCCTGCTGCTGAAGTGGCAGCTCCTCGTGATGGTCCTCCTGGGCTTCGCCGGGACGCTGTGCTTCTTCGTGGTGGAGCGGATGCAGAGCTTCTCTGTAGATTTGCAGGACTATTAGAAGGAAGATGATTGCTTTGTGGGAGGAGCTTCTATATTAAAACACTTTGTAAGGGTCGTAGGCATTCAAAATAGTAAAAATAGATTATTGTAACAACTGAAACGTTTTGATTGCACCTTGCACGGTCTGTACTAATAACCCGACACTACATCATTAATCTTGATTTTTACATCTTACTGTAGGATTTTTTAAATAACCACTTGCCTTATATCGTAATTAATTGCATTGCTTCCAGCTCAGGTTTGTTATTAAAAGGCAGTGTCATGGGAAAATATTGTATGTCGAAAACCAATATTTTTTTTTAAGCTGTTCATAGTTTTCCAGAATGATTGACAGTTTGACAAAAATAGATGAGAGAAATATTACGTGATTAATGCCTGACAATCATTGTTCTTAACCTTTTTGTGTGTGTAGATTCTACATGTTTTCCTCCCAATGTTGTGAATCTTTGAATAGTTGTACGCTTTTCTAGTGCCGAACAAATCTAGTTCCTGTGTTTTGTAGCATTTTTGTAATAAACAAGTTAAGATGGTGCGGCTCCAACACACCGCCTCTGAAATAAAAGATGCGGTCTATAAATAAATATGACTGTGGAGGAATATTACCGAGGTCACGCTTATTAAGTTGCATTTGACCTGAAAATTGAACAAATTGAGGGCCCACGCTTGGATGTTACGCTGCCGGAGTGAACTGAGTTGGAGAACAGATTAAATGTTCCCCCCAGAAGGGAAACAGTTTGTCTTTTTACACCAGTCTAAGTGGATTTGGTTGTTTATTTTTACTCACCACAACCAACGTATGTCCAGTTTATTGGAACACAAAACAAGATAAATCTACCGGCTTTAATGCTGATTTGCCAGATTTATTTGAAAATCCACGAGGCCATTAATCAAAAAGAGGAGCAGCTGAGCGTCCGGCTGGAAGAGAAAAGGGGTTATAGGCCCACATTACTTTACTGGTAATTGAGTATTGATTACATTATAATGAGAGTAAGCAGTTTTGTGTGATCTTAAGTCTACTTGACAACGGCAAAGAGCTGATGGGCTAAGTGAAGAAAACAGTGTTTACTCACAGAATTAAACTCTGGCAGGGTTCATGTTATTAGTTTAGATAACCTCGTCGGGAAAGGTTTGGATAAGTCTATTACCTGGGCACTGGGTAATGCATACAATCTGACACTTTTGATCTGCAGCACTATCATGCAAGATGTTAAGATTAGTACGTTATTAGCTATGTATTCTTAAAATGCACTTTTGGCTATTTACGCCCATTCACAGCTAATTATCGCCACTTTTTTATATTTTAGACTTGTTTCTTTTTTCCTCACAATTTCTAAATTAGAGAAACATATAATTCATTGCATTTTCTTGAGCTATTGTTTACAACCCCCCCTTCCAAAATCCTACACAACTCGTCTCCATTTCCCAGCACACGCCTTCATTTCGGTCACATCCTTCGATTGGAACGGACCGGGGCTCGTTAGAAATATCCGAAAGATGTGAAAGCGCCGCCGTCTTTATAGTCTGGGTTTTGTGTTTTTGAAGCTCGACACGAGTTGTGCTGTCGAGGTACTTAACCGGCGAGACTCGTTTCATTTCAAAGTCGGTCTGGGCCCGGGGGATTAATTCATTTCATTTATTCATTTTCGTCTTGCGACCCGCTTGATTGTCTGCGACTGTCGGGTTCAACCAGAGCGCCGTGTTTACGACCACATCTTTTACACCTGTAGCTTCGCTGGGTTATTCAATTCTGAAGACATGCCTCATTTCCATGAATTATGGAAATCACACATCTGAGGATAGTTGTACGACTAAGGTTCACAACACAATTAAATATACCAATTTGAAAAGAGAAACATATCCCATCAAGTGAGATGACTAACAACCTCTCCGTAATTATATGCAGGATGAGAGGAGCACAAACAGTTTTAACTGCTCATTTGTTTTGTTCCCCCCCACCCCCGCGCTGCTAGCTTTCCACACAATGGATGTCGTTGCAATCATCATCATCAGCACAATTAAACTAATCGCTCAGCAGTGAGTGTTCATTGCTCACGGATCAAAGGTTTGTGTGATCAGCGGTTGTCCTTAGATTTATGAGAATTAGCCTCGCATTAGTTAAAAAACTCCAAATTGATTTCCCTCCACAGAAAAACAAGCTCAAACTCGAAAACAACTTGAAAACACAACTTCTTTTGGTTTTCTTTTGGGATCACGGATCTGCAGTCACGACCACCAGAAGCTGACGGAGAAGCTGAGCTCTAAGGAGCGGACGTAGTGCCAGTGTCGGACGGGGATGAACAGCACGTCTCCGGGCTGCAACACACATTCCAGATACGGAGCGCGGGCGAACTCCGGGAAGCGCTCCGCGTCCGGATTCTCCACCTCCACCTACACGGAGGCAGTCAGAAATCGGAAATGCTGCATATAGATTTTTAGCAGGCTCAACATGCACCGCCTCCGTCAACCCCACCTGACTGGTATTGTGAAGGAGCTTTGATTGATGAGGGTACAGCTTGTCGGTGTCCTCCGGGGAATAAAGGCGAATGTATTTGCTTCCCACCACCTGGTGTATAAAAAACGGGAGGGGGGGGGGGGGAATCCCACGTGATAAACACACAGCGGTCCCGTGACAGATCATCAGACACTAACTGCATTCATAAAATAGCCGTGATATCGTCACCTGAGCCAGGAAGTTCTGCTGAGGGTCTTGGTGCAGAGGAGACACCGTACCTCCGGGCCCAAACCACGCGTTAACAGTGATGTCGTCCTCGTCTCCTTCGCCGAGGCAGCAATAATCCGGAGGGCGGATGTCTTCCTTCAGCTCTGGTATCTGAGGCAACGTAGAAATAACAAAATCACATCAAGGAGGGCATGTAAGACTCGCTCACTAAATTATAGCTGACGTTTCTTTGCAATTAACATGAACAAAAATAATAATATATATATATATATATATATATATTTCTTGCACTTTTTGAAGGTTGCCCTTCATGTTAGACACACATTTTTTTATTAGAATAGAGTAAAATGAAAAAACTAAACTATATAATCCCTTATACACATACAGTATATCCATAGATACACTTTGTGTATACAATTATTTATGACCAAATAGCTGCAAAACTAATGACCTCAGCTGCACTTTCTGTTTTATGCTCATAAGCAAACGTTAGCATGCTGACATGTTGAAGGTGCTCAATATGAACATCTAAATGGTAACTGTAACTGTAACTAACTGCTGGATGAGAGCAGTGCAGAGCGGCAGCCACAAGCTAACCAGTGGGGCACGCTCACGTGCACTAAAAGGCACGATTGTGTCCTCAAAGCAAGGAGCAGCTGGGCTAACGGCACACAGATTACATAGATGATAGTAGTGTGCTGCTATATTAATGCTCTGAAGATGGTGAGGCAACATGAAGCCAGACGTTACGGTCACATTAAAGTAGTAACGGGGCAAAGAAATCAATACGGCAAATGATTCAGTTCACAGTACAGTGACATCATGCATCCTAAAATGATCTGCACATAATCATTATCATAATTGTTTATTTGAATCGATTTATTTAAGTACGTTGCACATGCAAGGAATTTGACGGGTTGAAATATAATATCGCTTTTGCTCCTTAGTCTTATATTCTAAAAGTAATCACAAAATATAATAAAGATGTTAATAGTCTGAAGGAAAACATGGAATTTGTCTTCTTGTCAGTTTCTAGATACATTTAATTAACATATGATGAGCTGATTCCTGAAGGACGAGGATATTGTGTGAAAAAACAGCGTCTGGCTTCATTCTGCTCCATCATACGGCCCAAAATACATAACGTTTAGCTTGACAAGGTGCCCTTTTTGTAAAGTTCACTCCAGACAATTTATTGACTTGTACGGTAAAATTAGGAGTAAAAGTCAATACTGTTCAAAGTAATGCGGTGGGAGGACGACAGATGGAAAATATGGAGAATTCAATTCTTCACAGTGCCAAAAAATATAACCTGAATAATCTGTCATCTCGACAATGACGTCGTCAGAGCAGACGCGACCGTACCTGATCGAACAGCTGGTGTTGAGCGAGATAACCCAAACCCTTCACTCCCTCCTGGGCCAGTTTCGATCCGCAAAAAGGAAAAAATTAAAATAAATGCCGCGTGACAAACCACACGGGAGATCTTCCCTTCGTGAACAGTGCAGCGAAGGACTGGACGAGGATGCGCTTACTTTATTCCAGATGTGTCGATCGATGAACTCGTTGACCGTGAGCAGCGTCTGTGACCATCCCTCGTCCGTGTACCTGGACCCCACCTCCACGGGAACCGTCCGACAGCCGGCCACAGACCTCAGGTATCCTATGCTTTTTGCGGGAGGGACAAGAATCAATTAATTAATCACACAACTGTTAAAAACAACAATACAAGTCACAAATGTGGTCACATGCACTATTGTGCACTTCTGGATGTCCTCCTCCACCATCAGAGCTCTCCTTGTGAACGAAACAACAAACAAACCTCCAGGGGTGTTCGTTGAGGGCGGGCCAGTGCCCAATGGTCCCCTCTAAAACCACTGGTTTGAGTGGGAGCAGGTAGTTGGTGCTGAAGCTCTCCAGTGAAGGACACTTTATCCTGGGAATCGCCAACTCCTCTTTGATCACAGGAGCGCGTGGGATCTCCGTCTTCATTCTCTTAATGAGGCCAAAAACAACGAGTGCTTGTCAAGTCTTTTAATTCAATTCTAAGATGAACAGCTTTGAGGGGAACATGTCAAGAAAGAAAACCTGTCATCGTGTTTCTCTACGAGAGAGCTGAAAAGGATTCGTCGATGAATCGATTGTCGGAAAGGTTTATCGTCCACGTCACTTCGTCGAGCTGAAGCCAAGACGGGGAATTGAAGATGTGTTAGTTTGTGCTTTTTAGATTCTTTATGTGAAAGTAAATTCAATACAATTTGATTTTGGACTGTTGTCTGGGGCAAAAGAAGCTTTTTGAAGATATCTCCACGGGCTTTAGGAAAACTGTGATGGGGATTTCTCCCTCGCTTTTTTTTGAGAGAATGAATTGGCAGAAGAAGAGATAATGAAAATAGCACTCCAGCTCGACTCCAGAGACCAAATAGACATTTATAGTCAATGTGGTGGATGTTATGCTTTGCAAAGAGAAACAAACATGTAGTTCAGAAGAAAATGCCGCTAACCTTCCTCTAAACTCTCCATCGTGATGGCATCTAAACAAAGTGATCTGACATTTGAGTGTTTGTTGGCCTTTATCTTCAGTGACATCTGACGGGGTGCGACAAAATAGAGGGCGACAAAGGAAACACTTGTCTCAAACTTTAGAGACGCTTATCCTGAAAAGTCCTGCACGGATCTCGTCTGTGGCTGCAGCCCATAACGCTACTCTTCGGTGTAGGTTCACATGACAACAGTGCACTCATTGGTCTCCTACATTAAATCAGCAGGACACATCAGCTTTTATCATCATGACGATATCCTTCCTTGTGATAATAAATATGCTTTAGCAATTAGTTTTAAAGCTCAAGAATGTTAAGAATAAAGGTTGCATTCAACTAAAATCTTCACATGACTATTCCCACTTCTTCAGCCGATGGCTTTATTGAGTTAACTAATAACTTATGATGAGCTAAAGTGACACGGCTCACATGACATGTTTAAAAAAAAAAAGAAAAAAAAAGGACTGACCTTGACTTCGGTGTGTTCACTTTCTTCTTCTAATTCCGTGGGTTTCCTGACTTCGCCTTGCAGGATCCGGACAATGACCTGAAGTATGTCATCCATGATGTCCGCACCCATCAGTAAACCCATGTCACAAGTCCTCACGGCCTGCACGACCTCGTCTGCCGACGGGTCGTCGCGGCACAGAGCGGCCACTTTGAACAGGCAGCCGCAGGAATAAACGCGTCTCCATTCTTTGTCCACGTGGCGCCACGTTCCCGTGTTGAGCTTCTCCCACGAAACATCCACGACGATCTGAGCGTTGAGCATGCGGCTGGCGGCGGTGGCGTCGCTGTAAAGCTGCCGCCGACACCGCTTCAGCATCTCCACCACACTAGACTCCACTTTGTCGCCGAACTGCAGCGGAAACTCTTCCTCATCACGAGGCAGAGCAGCAGAGATCTTTGACCACAGCGTGGCCGTCGATGAGACGGTCTTCATTTGGCGCTGCGGGACACACAGGGAAGAAGGTGAGTTCAGGGCAGCACTTGATGACACACAGTTACATTTACATGCGCACTGTTTGTGGAATACTTCAACGTAATATTCAGAGGCAACGGTTGTCATTTAATTGCTCATTCTTTGCTCAGCTGGTTATGGGTCCACTATTGGCTGAAGCTGCCCACCATCGTCGCACGCACGCACGCACACACACACACAATCTTTGACTTAACACACATTTTGCAAATAAACACACAATAAAAGCAGTCATTATTTGTGGAAATAATGACTGCGGATAAGTCATTAAGGAGGATGGTCAGTCAACCTTGATTGAAAATCCACCTCAAATTCTGTTATTATTTTCTTTAAAACCTTAGGAGTTGTACTCTACTGGCATTTATAGATAACCCGGTATCCACTCGTTGGTCATCTAAACATTTTGAAAAAAAAACACAACATAAAGATGAATGGATGTCAAATGTGTTGCTGAATACAGTTGGATGTTAATAAGTTATATACGAGACCTAAACATGAAGGTTTGGATATATGTTTTATTTGATTCTGAATCTGTAAGCAAATACAGAAATGCTCAGTGTACATCATTTAATTATCTATATTATTATTATTACTATTATTATTATTTGGTAAAGCATCCCCAAAGTCTCCACTGTGTAAAGTTCTACCAGCCTTAATGACGTGATATTAGACAATATTAAAGATTGTGAATACGACATTTAGAGACAAGACTATTTAAAGCTAGGAAATACAAAGTAGCTTCGCTGTCGATCAAAAGTGTGACATTTAAGTCGGTTTAACTCATATGCGCGCGCACATCA
Organism: Cyclopterus lumpus; assembly: GCF_009769545.1. Classification (NCBI taxonomy): domain Eukaryota; kingdom Metazoa; phylum Chordata; class Actinopteri; order Perciformes; family Cyclopteridae; genus Cyclopterus; species Cyclopterus lumpus. Next base: position 4,946,259 of record NC_046973.1, read on the forward strand.
AATTCAGGAAACCGACGCCTTTTTAAACGGTAACGTTACGTTTACTTTGTCGCTGAAGAGGAACTTAACACGCCACATGCTATATTTACCTGTTAACACGACATTTACGCCGTTAATCCATTACTATCTGTCATACAGGGGATTGTAACCAGCGCACAAGCGGCTTCAACCACGGACGCCCACAACTTTACTGCCTGTGGTACATCAAAAACAGACCGGAAGGAAACTCGGACAGCGGGACACATTGGTTCCGTGATAAGTTCAAGGTGTCAAAGGGCAGAATAAAAAGCTTCTCAAAACACTGCACAAATACGTAAACCTTTCAAGGAGGAAAAAAAACGTGGTCGTTTTTATTTTGTTATTTATTTTTTCAGCACAAACTTTGATCTCCATGTGCTCCAGTAGGAGTAACCTCTGCACTCTAAATTGATTGATTGAACTATATGGGTGACCCACCTCCCCAACACACGCACGCACACACACACACACACACACTGCTCCTACACTGTCACATCTGTCCACACAAACCCTCAGCCTGGCAGCTGCACAAACATCTGTCTTTCTTTTTTAGATGATCAACCAACTGTAGTGAAGCTCTGGCATTCAAAATAAAAGAGTGATCCTGTCATTGAGAGGTATAGATGGAACAGTCTCCCTGACCACCTAAGGGCAACTGGACTCTTTTACGACTGGCCTAAAAAACTTTTTATTCAGGAAGGTGGTTTATGACTTTGAGTTGAGTTGTATGACTTGTCAACTATTCTTTTTTTTATTATAGTTGGTTTTAACTATAGTATTGGCTCTGTGGCACTGAGATTATTGAATGAAGAGTGCCTTACAAATATAATGCATTATTATTATTATTATAAAGAAAACAATTCTCCCAACATAAAACATTGATGCAATTGTTTCACCAACATTTGTTTCCTTCTCTTTTCATTGCTGCTGCAGCTCAGAATGTTTATGTAAATACAGATATTCCTAGAAGGCTGATTGATATGTATCAGAGCAAACATGATAGGAAACCTTGCCAAAAAGTCTATCTATAAACACGCGGCACCATTATCAAATGTCAAACACTCTATGAAATTCAAATACTCTCAGTGCAAACCGTGAAGCTGTTCCTGTATGTAAAGCAGGTGGAGACAAGAGCAAGGCAGCCCGGCTTTCCAGGAATCACAGGGGATTTTAAAATGTTTCATGCATTTCTGTTCATTCTCACTGTGTAAACAGCAGAATTCTCGAGGCTCGAGCTATTGTTCACACACGCACACGCACACGCGCACACACACACGCACACACACACACACACACACACACACACACACACACACACACACACACACACACCTCCATTGTTCACTTACTTGCATGGAGGTGAGGAATTACTGTGGAGGCCACAACTGCAGCATTGTGTTGATTTCTCTGTATTTTAAGCCTTTGCTATTGCTTTTGGGAAAAGGCACTAAAAGTGAAAAATAAGAAATCCCAATTTGAACGTAAAAGAATAAATGGAAGGATGGAGAGCAGACAAAGTATTAATAAACTGAAGGTTTGAAACTGAACTACTGGATAAATAGTTGATACTGATCTATTATAATACAATGTGGGGTCAAAAAAGTGCTCACCCATTGGAGCAAAAGCATAGGTCCCTCTATATTGTGGGACTTGGGAGCCGGTCAAACCCACTGTGGTCATTATTGTATGGAATGCTGCGGGATACAGACCTTCTAATGTGAATGCTGTGAAGTGTTCCTCTGCTTATGTGAGTGGTAAGGGTGGTCCCAGCAGGAGAGGCCAATGTATTATTCAGATATGTCTGACTAAGTGGTTGTAAGACGGTGTGAGGCTACACCGAAGGTCAGAAGCCCAGCAATGTTATTCCTCCCTGGGCTGTCGGCGCTGACTTCCTGTGCAGGCCGTCCTCCCAGATCTCCATCGACAGGGGTCAGTGACCTTTCACAGGTTTACTTGGTAGGGGAGGCCGGTCGCACCATCTGATCAGGGCCACATTAGTGGTGTCGCTCTGAAGATGTTAGAATGTTTTATTTGTCTATTTTTTTACATGAGATTTAATTCTCAACCACTTTAAACTATGATGGCACCTGATATTAAACACTCCTGATGTCCTCGCCAAGGACACTGTGTTGTAAATGCGAGGCGTTTTTGGGGAGTTGAGGAATTAAGAAGAGGTTTTTTGAATATCAAAACATTTAGTGAAAAAAACTGAATTGCTTTCCTGCAAAAAGTTGCCACTTTCAGATTAGATTATTTTAGTTTAATACGACTACTGGAAGCAGGGACGGACCAACTAAATCCACCTTTCAAGACAACTAAAGCTAGCAAATAAACACATTCTTAACAAAACAGCGCTCCTGGAGCTTTGCCGTCACGGTGACGTTCCTCAGGAAGATTGTGTGTTACGATAGAAAGCTGCAGCACAGCATCTGAAAAATATATATATATACTATATAATATATATTTCTAATACAAATATTTGAATATTACATGTTTTTTCACCCACAAAAATAAGTTTAATACTTAAATCCCCATGAATCGGACAGTTTAAGTGTTCATATTCAACCATTAGTGCTCTGTGTTTGGGCGGTCCCTCTATATCAATCAAATAATACATTCTAGTGCACAAATGCAATTTCTCACTTTAAATATCGGTTATAAATGGTTTTGTGCAGAAGTGGATTTGTGAAAAGTCGCCTCATCGCCGGGTAAGTATTAACACTCTGCGGGGTAAATTGTAACATCATAGTTTTCAACAACTAACGATATGTATACAATCAGAGGCTATCCAGACAAATGTATGCAGTTAAAAGTCAGATTTATTGAGACAGGTGTTTCCAATACCAGGGTTTCATTAGCGCCGGTGCATTAATAAAAAATAGGAACAATCCATGTGAGTAAATAAATGAACAAATAACAAATAGTGTACCCTGGGCACACTCCTACTAAAAAACAAGTGAAAATGAATAACAAGCAACAAAAAAAACCCAAAATAATTCCTCCTTTTTTCAGTTCCAAATCAAAACTAAATGCAACATGAATAAACCAAACGGTGTTTAAATGTAAAATGTCATCGGCAGGGTCACAGTTCTCCCACTAATACACGGAGAACCCATTTGTCCTGAAAGCACTTAGAAGGCTGGCTAAAAATTAAACATGTGAACATACTTATTTAAATCAAGCAGTTTAGTTAAAATTGAACCTTTATGGTTGAAAAAATCTGAAAATTGTCACACTGACAGTCAAGAGCAATCGCGCAAATGTATATTTTTCCGATAGCGCCCTCTGGTGTTGGAGATATAACCAGCGTGACAAGATGCCCCCTTCTCCTCGAAAAAAAATGTGGTTTTATTGTTATGATTCTCTTTGAACCATCCTCTCCTCGGTGTAACAAAACCTCTCAGCAGCAGCAGCTCGGCGTCTGCCAGCAGCCAAACAGGGCAGCATGGACCGTGACTGTTAGCAACGTATTCCCACGGGCCTGCGTAACCTGAACCACTGGGACACCACAGCGGGGATGTAATCACCACCATTACGCTCCAGGTGCTGCTGAAATAAAAAGGATGGAAACAAGCCTCCGGCGGTGTTGCCATGGATCAGAATCCAATTAAACACTGTTTAGCTCGACTCAAGCTGCCAGTCATAGCCTGTTGACTCATGAAATTAATGTATTGTTGCGGCACAAAGGAAGCGCTGCAACGGAGAGTGCAGCGTGACCCGGAGTCAGCGCCCACTCAAACCGCTGCAGCTTCGTTCACTGCTGATGCAAATTTCACGAGGCGATTGAAGTGTCAGAGAGAAGACGCAACACTGCATCTGCAAATTCTACAATCTGGGCAATTTTTGTTTAGTCACAGCTGCTTTTGAAGGTCATCCGTTTGCTTGAGCTCGCACACACAAAGCTCATGTCGGCATACCTCCAAAAAACAGTGTCACATTTATCCCCCCGGGCAATTTATGCATACGCATTAAAAGCAGCCAGTGGAGGTTAAGGGTTGCCACATTCCCTGGTGAACCTTGGTAATGGATATTTGGAAATGCCCCGAAGACGTAGTAACAAATGAGAGGCGTAAAGTTAAATGTCCTGTGAAATCATCAAGAGATCTGAAACAAGCATGCCTCTACATCCTCGGGGAGTTTTTTCTTTTCCACGGGCAATTATCTCGAGGCACACCCAGCCGCGGTGTGACTACAGGTCTGCGGATGTTGAGTCAGAGGCCTGGGATGAGGGAGCCGTCCCCCTGGGTCGCCGCGAAGACTCGGGGGCCCCCGACCAGCTCGGCGTTCCTCCACGGTGTTAGCGGAGCGCTCAAGCACGCGCCAGAGTGCAGGCAGTCCGTCAAAACCACTTTGGATCAAATTAATGCAACCAGGTGTGCCCCTGCAGTCGGGGCACACCTGCTACTTCCCTTTAATTAGAGCTCAAACAGCTGTTTCGGGGAGAGACCGAGAGGGAGAGGGTCCCCGGGTTAGTCCGCTGCCTCGGTCACCGCTTGATACCGTTGGTCACATTGGATTACCGCGGCTCGTTTTGGGCAATGCCGATACATAAATCAATACCTGGCAGGGGTCAGGGGATGGCTGTGCGTTTCCCCCCCTTTAGTGGCGAATAAAGAAAAAGTAATAATGACATTGAATGAGCTTTGCCTTCTTGAAAAATCAATTCCCTCCTCAGAGCACGTGGCCTCGAAGAGGAGCGTGGCAAATCCGTCCGAAGCAACAACAAAAAAAAGACGGACAAATATGAGTCGCTTGCTTAAGTAAGGTGGAGATAAAAGAGGAGACAGTCTCCATCTCGTCACTGTGAAGAATCTTCAGGGGACTGCGAGCTCCGAGAGTACTTTAGGTAGCTTTGATCTTTCTTGGATGCAGTAATAAGCATCGTGCAGATGAAGAGAGAGAGGGCATCCATCTTGAAAATATCATTTCCCTTTGGTTCTGTAACAAGGCTGAAAAGAGGTGGGTGGTCAGCTCCGGGGGCTCTGCAGCAAAATTCTGAGCTCCTGACAAGGTGAGCTCATACACACACACACACACACGACTGTAGGATCTGAACAAAGTGATATTACTCCAAATGTTCGAGAGGCCCCTGCAGCCAGGGATCCTTTAATCTGCCCCCCCCCCAGAGTGGAGGATCTGTGCCTTAAGCCTACACGAGGAGATGACAGAACATTTCTACATCCGCCTGCACGCAGCACGCCTGATGTGGTACCGGGGTAAAAATAAATAAATAACGAATGACACACCTGTTTGATGAATAATATGGCAAAACGGTGTTCACTCATCCAGGAATCTGAATCAGAATGAAAAGAGATCTTTTGAGGACCGGCGCAAATGGAAACCCCCGAAAGGCACGTTGTCTCCGGCTCTGAGCGGTTCAAAGGTCAGTCCCACGTAAGAGGCCCATTAACCAGCAGAGAGCAGTATTGTGGCAGCAAAGTCCTCCCCCATCATAGCTTAATAATTTAGTATGCAAAGAGGAAACAGAGATAGCCGTGTATCTCGGGCTTTCTTTGCTGACAGTGTTTTGACTCCAAAGGCTTTTCATTGGGTCACAAGTATGAATGACATCCCCGGCACCACAGAGAGAGGCTGTACAACCCAGATTAAGACTTCAAAAACCCTTTTGAGAGACAGAATGCTAATATTAATGTGCGCCGCATCTTTACTCACAGATTCTTGCGATTCTTTCCCTTTTGAAGCGGAATGATTACTTTGTGTGAGTACACAGGTGGGTTGGAGTTAGACGTGAACAGAAAATGGTTCATATAAAGCTCCTTGTTGACAGAAGGGGACTAAAACACACTGAATACACGTTGAATGTAAGAACCCATTTGTCCTGTCGCAAAAAAAGTGATGATTAAAAAAAGAGTCGTACAAAATCTGTTTGTGTACAGGTGCGGCTACAAAAGGAAGGCTCTTTTATTCTTTTTCTCTGTGCTACGCTGCTCACAAAAGGTGACAGAAGACCAGAGAGACACCCAGAATGGAAAATGAACACACACACTAACACACTCACACACACACACACAAAAACACATAACGGTGAACACAGAATGCCTTTTGGCGGTTTTGTGAACAAATAAACGCTGTGGGTTGTCTGACCTTGGCACACGTTGCCAGCTTCAAACGGGGTCAGCAGTCACCTCTACTTGTTGGGGAAGTATATTCTTCCATTTGTACGCACGTTCAAATCTAATGCTCCGCGCGGATGCATCCGCGGAGCCGCGCGTCCCTAAAAATGTTCCCACTGGTTTGCGGCGGAAGGAAGAAGGCGGTTAATTTCGGTGGCACCTGTGACCTGCCGCCGCTTCTGTCACAAACAACTGCCTGGGTGGATAAGGAGGGGGGGGGGGGGGGGGGGGGGGGGGGGGGGAGGGAGAGAGGGAGATGCATCATGGCGACAGAGCCTCGTTGCTTTTGGCCTTCAGGCGGTCGCATGCAGAGCGCTGCCAAAGTGTCATCGCCTGGTATCGATTTAGGAAACCTCGGGAGCTGACTGATGGTTTCCACTCCGGACTCTGAGCATTGTTCAGTTTTTGCATGTGACAAGAATTGCTCCATATTGGGGATATAGGGGGATGGGGGTTTGTTTGTTTGTTGTTTTCAATAACATTCATTATCATTTCCAAACCTCTCAGCATACACATTGCTTTTTCACTTGAATTGTATCACCGGGTGCTTTGCCGGAGCCCCAAAAACATAAATGAAGCGGCGCAAAAGTAATTCCGTTCCATCAAGCACCTGCCTCCCCATCCCCGATGAACAGATACACCGACAACCCCCCCCCCCCCCCCCCCCCCCCCCCCCCCCCCCCCGCCCCGAACACGCCCGAGGGCTCCTCTCACGTCCAGCTGTCAAACGGGGTGCTGATCCATCATCCGAATTCCGTGTTCACGTTGTGACACTTTTGACCTCTCGGAGAATAAATCTTTCATACGTTGTGAATAAGTTGGACGTTGGCTGACTTTGTGCTTGAATGTACCCGGGATGAATCTTCACACTTCTCTTTTTAAATATCAAAACACATCCACTGTGCATGGTGTGTGGCTTTGAGTGTGTACATGCCGGCCTCTATGCAGGTGTTTATTGTCTTATTGAGAGACTTGTGTACACATAAACAGCTGGTGTAATCTTTTCATCCTACAGACCTTTCCAGATTTCCTTCTTCTTTTTACTCCCCATCAAACACAAATTGTGATCTATTCCCAAGCCCCGCTAACTATAACAACAAAGCCGCTTTACCAGGTTACCTTGACAACTGCAGCCATGTTTGAAATGGCTGGAGCAGTGGCCCTTCAAAATGTCAAATTATTCAACCATCATCAACAATGAACCAAAATCCAATCATTCATTGATACATAGGCAATTGAAACATGAGACTAACAACAGCATTGTAACGGGTTTAAAAATAATATTTTGGTTCCGCAGTAACACACCGATGATCAGGAAGTGTGATTCTCCTCAACGCGAGTGTAATGTCATCGACACACAACCCAACGTACTTTCACTCGCAGCAAAGTAAAGAGGATTTAACAGTTCTGCAGTAATCAATAACAGACTTCGTGGATTTAATCCATCAAAAACAGTTGAAATGTGAGTGGGAAGAACCCTTTGATTCTCTGACTGGCCATAGAAAACATTTCCAGTTGCCATATTTTCCGCTGTTAAAACACTGAGATGAATCCTTTACTTGTAGGATGCGGACGATTATGCTGCAGGCAAACTTGGCGAGCCTCACAAGTTTGTGCCGCGGTAGCCGGTGTAATGAAATCAAGCCTCTCCCCTGGTGTGCCCCCTCTCATCTTGAAAGAGGAACATAGAAATATTGTGATCCATTATGGTAATATTGAAGCGGAGTGTGAAATCATGAAAATAATTCAAGCTGTTCAACTCAAAGTCATTTTTCCAGTGCAGTCTGGTGACTCTTTTTCAAGAACAGAGAATAAACGCAGACATTCATACCTTAGATTAAGAACTACACTTGTACTGTATATTTGTACAACACTTGTACTGTATATTTGTACAACACTTGTACTGCATATTTGTACTACGATTGTACTGTATATTTGTACTACACTTGTACTGTATATTTGTACTACACTTGGACTGTATATTTGTACTACACTTGGACTGTATATTTGTACTATTATTGTACTGTATATTTCCCACTTGTACTGCTTGTACTGTATATTTGTACTACACTTGTACTGTATATTTGTACTACGACTGTACTGTATATTTCCCACTTGTACTGTATATTTGTACTACGATTGTACTGTATATTTCCCACTTGTACTGCTTGTACTGTATATTTGTACTACACTTGTACTGTATATTTGTACTACGACTGTACTGTATATTTCCCACTTGTACTGTATATTTGTACTACGATTGTAGTGTATATTTGTACTACACTTGGACTGTATATTTGTACTACGATTGTACTGTATATTTCCCACTTGTACTGCTTGTACTGTATATTTGTACTACACTTGGACTGTATATTTGTACTACGACTGTACTGTATATTTCCCACTTGTACTGCTTGTACTGTATATTTGTACTACACTTGTACTGTATATTTGTACTACGACTGTACTGTATATTTGTACTACGACTGTACTGTATATTTCCCACTTGTACTGTATATTTGTACTATGATTGTACTGTATATTTGTACTACACTTGGACTGTATATTTGTACTACACTTGTACTGTATATGCCCTACTTGTATATTTTTACTACACCTGTATTGTATATTTCATACTTGTACTGTATTTTGTACTAACTTGGACTGTATATTTGTACTACACTTGTACTGTATAGTTCCTACTTGTACTGACTAATAAAGGATTATCTTATCTTATATACATGCAAAACAAGCACATATCAATATAGAAAATCATGACATCAGAACAATACCTGCAGGTTCCACCTGTAATTTTAAAGGGGAATGCCACTAAATTACACTAAATTATTTGATTTGAATTCCTCTGAGACAAAACAATTAAATAAATAGTCAGACCCTCCAACTATAAGCTAAGCAAATATAATTCTATGTATTCATGTTGCTGAGCGTTATCACCGTTAATTAAAATTGGCTATCGATGCTGTTGTTCAACAATATCAATTTCCTAAATGATCTTGAATGATTTGAATCTTTCCCGTTGCATAGTTTAAAAAGTCATATCTTCTTTATTTCAGTGCCACTTTCCATCTCACCCCATTCCTTGTTTTTTTGACACTGTCAAACTTCATAAACTCTCCTTTATGGATCTCTGAAAGCAGGGCATATGTGGCAGGACGCATCGCCTCGTTGTACACTTGGTTATCCGCATGAGACCAATCATTCAAAGCTAAAGCCTGTGTGTGACGTTTATCAATCGCGTGCACCCAGAATGAACCTGTGAAAACACCTGTGAACCAATCGGATCGCTTGGATATCGGGAGCTTGAACAATGGACGCCAAGTTTGGAGGGAGAGAGTCATTGAAATATACATTAATATGTTCAACGGCATCTTCAGTTAAAGTATGCGTCTGATACTGTTGGTTGTATCTGAGTATTGTTTCCCCGCTGCATTTGTACAATATTGTTTTATATCGGGGAGTGTGTGGAAAGAGATATTTATTTAGCGTTTGTGTTTAAAGTTGCAAACAATAAAATTGTTTTGAAGTGTTTAGAGTAAGATATTTTGTGTATTTTTAAATATTTTTTGTGTGTCAAACAGGGCTCTAGCTTAAGAAATTGGGTCTTAGCAATTGCAAAAAAAACTATAAAAGGATAATTCTTGAATCTTATTCAACATGTTTTTTTTTTTATTGTCAACAAACCCCATTAACTATTAACCGGATGAATGTTTTGCTTAATTAACATCCCCTCAGAGACTACAAAAGAAATTGGGCTGAACAACAAAATAATAATGGTGCTCGTGAACACAATTTCACCAATAAAAACACACTTAACATTTTGTACCCCCCCCCCCAGCCATTATTTATGCCAAACAGAATTCTATGTTGTACACAATGTGCTGTTCAATGACTGAAACTCAAACACAAGTTAGTTTTAGGTCATTTCCACAGTGTTTTACTGAGAAGCCCAGATGCTCAGAGCTGGCATCGCGGTTCTCAGAGTTCCCCCTGAAGACCCAAAGCTTTACAAAGGGCTCATGAGTGTATCACTTCATAATTTAAAAAACAAGGCTTCAGGCTTCCTCAAACAGCTGGGCGCTGTAATTCTCAAACCCAAACAGGAGTAGTGCGTATACAAGAAGGATTGTGTTTTTTTTTGGCTTTGGCAGCCTTATCTATTTTTAATAATGCATATAATGTTTACCGTAAAAATAAATGGTTTTTTTCCCTCTATATGCCCTGAAACTAAAACATTCTCTCGCATTTCTCACACCACACCCATATTTACCCTGCTCACCATCTGGTCCACGCCTAGAATACTCTGACATACAGACACAAACTAGATATTATTTACATCGCAGCATAGTGCAGATCTGATCGGAGGCTTTTCAGCCTGTCTTTCAATTTAGAAGCTCCGCACGGTCGCCATCTATTTCTTTCTTTTTTCTTCCCAGAGTACAGTACACAGGGGCGTGATTACCCCTCTACCTGTGTGATGGAGACATTTCCTCCATGACCTGGGGTCCCTTCATGCTTTCATTACAACACAACCATACATCTTCCCGGTATCTTGATGGCGTTCGGGGAGTGCAGCTGGGCAACTGGGGAAGCATACAGACACGCAACGCTGTATTATTTGTGGCAACCGCCAACTTCACCTTTCTTTTTTTTTAATAATCTGATTTAGAGGGAGAAGCGAGCAGTTGGGGCGGAGGCGCTGATGATACAACCCTCTTCACGCCGGGCCTACGGAACAAAAGAGACCGCGGAGACCAGCTCCCCCTTCCGAGAGACACATGAATCATCTCTGACAAGGCTCCTCCTCCTACAGTGTTGCCTCCATGAATTATCTAACCCTGTTAAGGCCTTGATCAATTAGTCAATCGCTCAACTCTCAGGCCTCAATTAACAAGGTGATTCCCAACGCCGCTCGCTCCCAACATGTTGTGCATTACTCGACGACGGCAATTAAAAGCGAGCGCTCCGCCGTCAGCTCTCCGAAGCGATGCTGCGTATGTATGCTGAGGGGATTCATCTATAAGCACTCTGTGCCTGAGAAGCTGAAAATGAGGGAGGGAGAAAAGCATCTCCCTTAGATTGATGTGCTCAGGGATGCTGTTAAGGAATTGATTTTGTTATAAATTCAGAGAGAAGGTGCCAATCACCTGTGTTGGCAGCCAAAAACACCCGGTCTGAACAGAATTAGAAACGAAGGCCGGGGTAAAAGGAGGTGTCTGCGGGTTCAAACAGAATACAGATTGGCAGTGGGATGTGAGGGCCCCCAGTGCTCCAGAGCAACATACCACTACCCTAAGTCCACTCCAATAGACCGTTGCATGTGTCAAGGGGACTCTGGTGCGCGAGGCTCGCTGTAATTGGAGCAATCTGGTCCCTTGGCCCGGAGCTGCGGAGGCTGTTACATGTTTGAAGTCATAACCCTGGCAAGATGTCCTCAATTTCCCACTGCTGGTGAGCCGCGCTGCTGCCTGTTCGAGAAGCACCAACCTCCGCGTGCTCTTCACTGCACCTAGATGCCCTTTGCACTCCTGAAGCGCCGGGCAGCTGCCATCGCGTTTTCATGCTTGGTCCATCCCAATTCCACGTTTTATGTCTGTAGATTAGAAAGACAATCTCAATAAAGCGCAGAGCTGCAGAGTTGCAGAGTTGCATTTCATTTCTTTTTTTCTATTACTACTGATTGCTGCTTTCTTAAAAGGTTAATCTTTGAGTGATTGCTTTGAATTGCTATATGGCAATAAATATATATATGAATGATACAACTTTGTGGTCGCATTTGTGTGGGAATTGTTGCCCTTTGACAGGCTGTCCAGTCGTTGTGCTAAGCTAACCGGCTGTTTCACATATTTAGAGAGTTATGAGTTATGAGCTTATTATCTAAAATGCAGAACTATTCTTTTAATCCTAAAGTAAACAATAATCTGCTAATTTTTATTCTACCGTTTCAAGCCAGAAAATATCCCCATATTTCTTTGTAAAACCCAACCCTTGTGCAGTTACCATGTCTCCAAATCAGCCGCCCATTCACTGGCCATGAAAGAGCTCCATAATTTGCCTCTCGATGCTCGTAAGTGAAGCAAATAACACACAACGCATTGGTCATTTTTTCCGGCTCGTCTCATCTGCATGTACCGCCGCTGCTATTTGTTGGACTTCACTTCACTCAGCACGGCGGTGACAATGCGTCAGAGGATGGGGAGGGGAAAAAACATCCAGCAGGTCTCAGGTGATCTCCGTTGAAGTGCTAATCCATGTAATAGAACAACTGTGTTGCCTCTCAGCTCGAGAGCACAACACATGAATGGCCTCTCAAATCCTCCTATTAATATTGGAGTTGATAGACTCCCATCAAAGATGCTGGGCCGGATGCAATACATTTCCTGGCTCGTTGAAATCACTCCTTTTGCCCCCCCTCCCCCCCCCACACACACTTCATTCTTTTTTTTTCAAATTAGACATGCTTTGTTGGAGAAGTGTCTTCCTCAGAAGAGAGATGAGCCGGCTGCCGAAACAATGTGAATCATCCGCCTCCATCTCAGGTGGTTGTTATTCCCTTTTTTAAAAAAGACACACATGTGATTTTGAGTTAAATGGCTGTATGGAAAAAAGAAAAAAAAACACAACCGGGAACAATCTCACCCGGAGACGTTCGTCTCATCCGCGCCAGTCGCAGCGATCCGCAGCCTGCCTGAACAAATCACATACATTTTTCTAATTGCATCAAAAATCTTTTTGGCTTTTAAACCTTCAATCTGCAGTGAGTTGTCGTGCCGCCTCCTCCTCCTGCATTCCCACATCCGAGGAGGCGGTCGACGTCCGTGGGGCTCCGTGTGAGGCCATCTCAATCATTCCATACGTGTATTCCCTCGTGCCCTGAATCCTATCTGACAGCCTGCATAATTGCGGGACTCACGCGGTTCGTGCAGGTCCTGATAAAAAGGCCAGTCGGGAACACTTTCTCAGTAGCTGCAGATGTTTTTTCTAATCAAAAGAGAATATTGCAGGTGTGACGAGAATAATTAAATGTGTAATTAGCGCCCCGCTGCTTCGAGCTATATGCATAGTCGTGGCCTCAATCAGGACATCGCCGACGCTCTGCCTTTTTAAATCCGTGTGCTACGCACAAATGTCACATGGTCATATCCATCTTATTACCAGAAGAAAAACAAAAGCTATCGAGCAGATGTCAAATAAATTGTTAACATCTTCATGCACTCACGAGCTGTTGAGTGCATGTAGGTGCCATAAAAGCAAGAGAATAAGCTAACAAGGGGAAAGAATATATGAACACACTGTGTTGATATGGTGAAGTGCATCGTGGCCTCGCCTTGTTCATACGAAAGTATGTTGTTTTTTTCCCAGGCTAATTTAATAGTTTTTTTCTTCTTCTCCCTACTATTTCATAATGAGATTTATGTCCAGATGAATATCTTACGCCGGCTCTGTTGTCATGACAGCGAATCCGAAGTTAAGCCATTTTGTGTTGTTGTTTTAGGTTATCTGGCAAGAGAGCGCGGGCTATTTGTGTGCACTCAATACACACACGAGGACACGCAACGCAAAGTGAATAACTACCACATTTCTTTACACTAAACCGCTTTGCCGCGGTGCTCATTTGCTCTCATTTCCTGTATGTGTTACCTCCAGCTGTGTGAGACAACAGCTTTGATTACACAGTGGGACATTAACAATGTACAGATGATGTTTGCGTCTCATGCTGCTGGTCCAGAGCCACGCTGTTTAGAGGTGTTTATCAGGAGAATCACCAAGCTAATCACCGAGGTTCCATATGAACACAGATTATACGTATCTTGAGGGACTGTTTCTACCTGCAGGTAAAGTGTTTTATGTTAGGCACGCTTTATGTAAAACTAGTGGGTTTGAAACACCAAAGTAATGTGATTCCAAAGTTGAGAACACTAAAATGTTGGTCAAATATGAAATGTGGTCTGGAATACAATGTGAACAATCATTAAACATGTATCAATGTACTATGTTTTAAATTCACTGCAGCTATCAGAAACCACTGAGACATTTATGGTGATAGTTCAGTGTCATAACCTGATAACCCATTATCACACGGATCAGTTATTTTTTTTAAAAGACTTATTTTTTTTACAATGCAGCCAGGAAATTACAATGTTGTATGATTTACTGATTCTTGAGGAAGAAAAGCCTCATAAATCACTTTTACAAATGGCCATAATCACCACAGTCTGGGGCGATCAATTTGATCATCGCAGTCTTTTACCACCGGGCTTTTGCCATAACGTCATTACGTAATAGAACATCTAGACATGTTTCATTTGTGCATTGCCAATAATTAACTGATCAAACATTTTTTTGGGCCCATTGAGTCGTTTTCCCCCACTTTATTATTATTTTTTTTTTCTGCTTTAGAGCTCTCGGGCGGTGTTGGGGAACAGATGTCGTCGTGGGCCCGTAAAGCCCATCGAGACATTTTATGTGCTATCGAGTCGTACAAATAAACTTGACTTGACTTCACGAGGCTTCCCCTCTCGGTGCTCTATAGTTTCCTCCTGCAGTCCAAAGACAAATACAGGTCAGGCTGACTGCAGCATCCGAGTCTCTCAAGTGTGTGCGAACGTGAAGGAGTGATAGGCTGCTGACCCCGTCAAAGATGTTTTCCCCTCCTACGGCATGCAGTCCCATTTTGAGCCTGAGTAAAGAGTCAAATCAGGTATAGACGATGGATGGATGGATGGACAAATAGGGGGGGGGGGTTGACACTGATCAACGGTGTCCTCCCACTGTTGAAATCAGCCATGTTTCATGTAGCAGATGGTCAGACATAATGAATGAAGAATCTTTGAGCTGGAAAGCAAACAGATTCATTTGGGTTACAATGAAACGACTGAACAAATCCAACTCACCGGTTTGGCTCGCTGGACTCGGTCTTCACGGGCGTTATAGTTCTGACTAAAATACCTCAGTGTTGTTTTGAGTGTTGCATAATTTACACAAGAGATTTGTCAGGCTACGTCCAACAGCCAGTCCGAACACAGAGCCCAAAATCAAACTCATTTATATCCTGCACATGATCCCAGATATTACATACAGTTTTTTTATATAATTAGCAACTGGAAATACATTTGGAATGAAATGTAAAAGAGCGCCACAGGAATGAGTCCTACAAATACATTTTTGCACATCCAGTTCCCTCATCTCGAAGTCCATGGGGTTTTTGGTTAGATGCCTTAAATAAGATCTGTTGTTAACACAAGTTTTATATCTACAACATGAAATATGTCAGTAGATATCCCAGTATTTTGAAGATTTTACGTGTCTTAAAAAGAGTGCTTGCTAACAAGCAGCTAAATTAAACTATAAAACATCACAACGCCAAACTCGAGTCCCGCCCTTAGCCGAGTCATATGACCGCGATGTCGTTTGTACAGCCGGACGTGTTTCACTGCTGCCAACTGCAGTGTTCGTTTGTGAAGATTATCTCGCTGAACATAACGTGTAAATATCACGAATGCTTGTTTGCCGCAGAGTTTATTTTCTGCAATAATCCAAAATTCAATGGAAGAATCCAATTGGCGTTTTTTGTCGAGGGAACCGGTGTGATGCTAACTTCCGGGTTACAAAAATACGTCATCCCTGCAGAACTATATGAATTTATTTATATTTTCTGTTAATATAATGAGTTTTGACAAGATTGTTGACAGCTTCAACTGAACGAATCAGTCAAATGTTCACTGGCTGAAACATGTGATCTTGTAATACAATATCCAATAATTCTTATATAAAGCGTTAATTATTCATTTACCGTAGCTGATGTTTTCAATTTCAATTATGTTTCCTTTTCATAATATTCATAATTTCAAGTTAGATGTTTAAATCCACCTTTGTTTGTAAATGTCAGCCCTTGCAACCTTCATGATCACTGGTGATTTACACTTGTGTGTGCATGTATTTATAGAGATGTGAGATAGAGAAAATAAGTACGAGGAGGTTTGTGACATTTTGTGACAGTTTACTGACATTAACAGCCGATGAAAGGCATGCAGATACAACTGCATTTAGTTGAAGCTGGAAAAACCAACGCTGGCCTTTGCATACTTTAAGGTTAAGGACACAGCAAATGGATTTATATCTTCAAATATTTATCCTCAACATGAATTTGTTTTATGAAAGGATGACTCATTGTTCTTGTAGCAGCGGCCTGCCCCCGAACGCCTGGATCGGTCAGGATCAGGAGCTCTCTTTCAGATTCCCGAGGTGTAAAGCTACTCTAATAGCCACCATCTCCACACCTGCATACCAAAGAGACTCTCTTATTCGTCCAAATTACTGCGCAGAGGAATCCAAGAATGTCACTCGCACAGCTCAAATCTGCAGCGAGTGATAATACGCCAAACAAGACACAACTGATTTATCAATAATCCATTAAACAAGCCGGACAAGGTCCAAGATACTGGGTGGCATGACAAACCTGCCCCGATAAGGAGTGAGTGCTCACTCTCAATCTTTGTCCAAATATGCAGACTTGGTCTATTTAAATGTTGCTGGCATTTTAAAATGCAAAGAAAGCAAAGCTCTTGGATTTAGTCAAATTTCTCTTATTGCAGGTGGTGAACTTTTTTTTTCGGACATGTGCGGAATATGAGTGCTACATTTTACTTCTTTAGTCCCTGTTTTGTGGCGCTTCCCTTTTGTTCCTACTTCTTTTTTATGGTCAGTACTTAAATGGTACATTTTGAAGGATTTCAAAGGGCTCGATGAGCAGAAGAATATAGTTTCATTAGTGTGTAATCACCTGAACTAAGAATTGTTAGAATTGTTGCTTTCGTTAGCTTAGAACGAGTCCTTTATATCCATCTAGGGAGCTGGCTCCTCTTCACAGAGTCCGCCATGTTTCTACGGTAGCCCAGAACAGACAAAACCAAACACGCTCTCTATCAAGAGCCTTGTTGCATTTTCTTACGTTACCTGAAGACCACCGTAGTTCTCCGACACGCTTGTGAAACTGCGCTATCGTGAGCTGCAGATTGCAAAACCACCAGTCCTACACTCTGTCGCTTTTAATTATTTAATTATTTACTTTCATGTGGAATTGGACCTTTAACTGCTTCAATCATGGGTCAATTAATCTACCTTATTTTTATATTTCTCTTTTTTTAAATATCTGGGTTTTTTTTGCACTGATGCTGACACGTTGTGCTTATTAAGTTTCTTCAAGGGTTAATTGATATCTGTGCATCAACAGGCAGCATCTCGTCTTGCATAACTTTAAGCATCAAAGTGTGCGAACAGGAAATATGGAGCAACACACTTTTACTGGCACCAAATTCTAACTTTCAACACTTCTCAATTTCTTCATTCTTCCAGTTGTATTATTCAGAGCTTATTGCTTACTTTATTAATGCAATGTGTTCCCTTTATCATGTTACGCTGGCTTGCTTGTGCACTTCTGGTTATTAATGTATACATTCTTTGTTGTTTGCTTGCTGGTGTTTTGTGACTGCAGATCTTTCATGTTCCAGCAAGGAATTGTTCAATTTAATTTATTGTCGGCAGCCTCAGAATGGAAATGAAGTTGTGAAATCGTAAACACAATTTGCCAAAACAACAACAACAACAAATAAAAACGGCTGTTTATTTAAAAGAGCCAGTAAAAGTGACAGTTGGAAATTTCCAAAAAAGCATGACTCCCATATGTACTTTCAGCTTTGAAAACAACACAGTTTAGAGTATTATTTACAGGTCACAAAGCCTGAACGCCAGCATGAATAATAACAAGCAACGCCATCTGGGGAACTTCAAAGTTTTACATTAGCCAGTAATGAACATTAGTGTTATAAAGAGGGTCACTGAGTAAATCTAACTCACGCAGAATGTTCCTTCATGCAATGCACCCTTCGAGAAAGCAGCAAACGCTGCAATAAACCAGTGAGTGAGAATCAACTTTATAGCATGTGGATGAGCCCACATCCATTATGCACACTGTGGATGCGGCTCCCTGCCCTGTGTTTAAGCACCCTGCACAACACATGACGTATAGACTTCTGTTTTTGGACCAAAACAAAACCTGACAGTAGGAAATATTGTTCATGATACACAATGAGTGATATGAATATGTGGGGATGATGCAGATGAAGAGAGCACACGCTGCTGAACAGCAAAGAGAGACACAAAAGCACTCCACAAAGACCACCGAGAGGCCCAAGGTGGTACCTATCCTTGTCCAGGGGCCTGTTTTCTCATAATCTGTCCATAGCTGTCGGCTATATTTTTACAAATGACTATTTGTGTATAGTGTAACATATTCTCACATTTAAAGTAATTTATTTATACCACTGAATAATCAATGTACGTATTATTAATATAGTTTATCATTTCTGGGAACCAGGGCTTTAAAAAAATTTGAGATATTTTCTCTAATTCTGTGCTCCGAGTGGTCCCCCATGTGTCTAAACCACCTCCGGATTATAAACAGGCGATTGGCAATTTAAAGCTAACTGATGGCAGGTTTCTGCTTCACGAATGTATTTTATTTATGTTTTTTCACACGGACAAGCGCTGATTGAAGGAGTATTGATTCAGACGAAGAGGCTGCACATCCAGGCGCGGTGTGAAACAGGAAGTGCCTCCGTTTGGTAAATACCGAGCCGCGTATTTGGACAGCGTTCGTCGGACTGTATCTTTAGAACCGTTTAGCTTCAACTTGTTTGGTCTCGTAACTCTGACAGAATCCTCTTGTGCAGCGGCAGAAGTGTGAAAATAGTCTCCCGTGTTGTGAGAGTCGAGCAAGAACAAGTGCAAACCGGAATCTTTCTAATATGTCACAATTGCTCTCCTCTCCTCTCGCTGAGTGCTCCGTAACAACCGAAAACAATGCATTATTTATGTGTATGTGATTTTCTTTCCCCCCTCTGTCTCTCGATGAAGAAAGATGACTTCATGTACAAATGCTTGAAGGTAAACGCCGTGTATTCTAACACTTCTTCCTCATACATGCAAAGGGTGGAAATGTAATGAAAGTAGAGATGTTGGTTCAGAAATAATGTGGAAAATGCAGCAAAAAAATATATATAAAAGGGCTCAATTGCTTGTTTCATAATTTGCTGTAGCAACGTTTTGATGCGATGACTTACCCAGGTTGTATCAACTGAGGGAATTGTGAATTGTTGTTACCTGCTCCTAAAAAATAAGTGATTTTATAGTGATTACTGCCTAAGAAAACCAGTGATCTAGAACCTCCAGGTTCACATCATCTCAAGCGGAGATGATCCTCAGCAGAACAGCTCTGCGCTGTTGAAGATGCGAAGTGTTACCATTGATTTCATCCATCATGCAATCCGTGCTTTGACTGCAACCTGAAGGGTGCAGCATCCATCGTGATGATTAGTTTTGGTGTTACACCCACTATCGGCGGCAGTGAGGAAAATCCGTGCTGCGAGACCTGGATTTGTCTGTGAAGATCCTGCCGTTGATCGAACATGAGAGCAAAAAGTAAAGCTGCATTTTGTGTTCATTGTACGATGCCGATGTCATCCAGATGGACAGGAAGCAGTAGCTCCACTGACAACTGGTCCAGGAGGAAGTAGAAGCAGTGCGAGAGTCGCACCCCAACACGGTGATGGGAATACAGCAGCGAGGTGCATAGACAGGATGGGAGCAGGAAAAAGGGAAAGACTGCAAGACATCTTAAGCTCTAAGCACTGGGAGGAGAGAGTCATCACTGGTGTGACAGCCAGGTGCTGAAGGCGAGATACAACCAGCATGGGGGGGGGGGGGGGGGGGGGGGGGTCAACTTAGCAGTTTAAGACAGACAGCTCAAACTGTAGCAGTGTTTTCAGCTTAAATTCTCACCACTGTGCCCGTATAGCTTAGTCCAAACAATGTGCTGCTTTCAAGAATATCAGGCCCAGGTTCTGAAAGTGAGCCGACTGGGAGAACCGGACAGAGGAGACCCGGTGATGAGAAGATGACAGAGTACCAAGGGCTCGACGGCACAGCTAGGAGTGATGTACACGGCATGTGCTCATCAAGGAAGGTCACACAGTTGTCTTTCCACACACACGGCAGTGTCCTGGCAGGAAGGGATTAACCGAGAAGGCATGCAGGACAAATCCACCCGGGGAGCTGGACCACCGAGAGGGTGATGGGTGCACGAGGCAGGGTCGTTGGTGAGCATCACAGATGTGCACATACTGCAACACAGGCTGCAGGGCTTCATGATGTGGATTAAGAGGCATCTTCCGTAGATTATACATGTTGCCTGGACACATTACAAGGCCTGATCCAGCTCGTCTAGTTTAGGCTGATAAGACACTGATCCTCAGATAACATCACTGATTATGTACTCAACAGGGTGCGTGCAGAGTAAATGATTCACTTCTGTACACTGAAAAACAGTGTAAAAAAAACAACGTAATTTTGAATGATTATTATTATCATTATTATGATCATAAATGGATTAAAATGCAGGAAGAAAAGTCTTAATATTAGTTGTTATCGTATAGAGATTCTTAGTGGTGGAACTGTACACATGTACATTTCCAGAAGCAAATATGAATTTGAATAAAGATTAACAGCACATTTACTTAATGGAAATAGTAGTACCTAAAGTCTATAGAATAGCTCAAATAAACTCAACCAACTACATGTAAAATGCTGAGGCATTAATTAATGCATCCATAATAATAACATAATACTCACACACTTATTTTCCTACATTAAGTTCTAATTTCTTTTATACTTTAAGTATATTTCGCTAATAATACTTTTACTTAAGTATCATTTGCTATTGCTACTTTTGCTTACATCTAAATACTTACCACTAAATATTCAGGAAACGGTTGCATAACTGGTGGAAAGTGTTGACTTTACAAGCTCGTCAGACGCATCCAGGTAAACTTCAAACTATTTTCTGTCCGTGAGCTCTGATGAACATTTAAGAAAAGCACTTGTACTTTATGTCTATCATTAATGGGTGGAGAGGGCTCAACTTTCTGGAGCATCTTTTTTTTAGCACGTTGCCTACCTTCTGGCAGCTCGAGCGTTAATGCCTGTCTTTACAATGAAAGACAGGAAAACCTACTTGAAGCTTAACAACAGTCCTCCGACATGCCTGCCGCACTGAAGTGTGCTATTAAATACACATCGGCGTTGTATTTTGTCCTTAAGTACAGCACGGAGCTGCGTTCGTGGGATTCGCAGAAATTACGGTCAGACGTAACCGACAAAAAGCTGATTGTTCCACACGATTAAGGTCAGATTATCTTTCAGGTCTTTTATACTTCAGGCTGATAAAACTGTAAGGGTCAAGGCAAAGGTCGGCGATCCCGCCCACACGCCTCTGTGAGTATTCAGGCACGTCGGGAGGTTCTTGGCCTCGTTCTCGTCGTACTTTGACTGTGAAATGAGACGGCGACTGTGATGTTAAGAGTTCCCGTTGTCAGCTTTTTGAGCGCCGCAGGGGATTTTCAACCATATCAAATGAACTTTTAAAGAGCCACAGAGCCTTTTGTTCCTCTACCAAAAGTACAAGATTGGATCCTGTCATCACTATATCTGTCGGCCTTTTCTTTTCCCCAATTGTTGCCGCTAACTGTTGGGTGGTAAGAATGGAAACAATTGACAGAATGACAACACGACCGCACATTAGATGAATTTTAATACCAACACACCAGAGTCCAACCTTTTTAGAAAAGCCAGCAAGCCGTAATTGTCACTGGACACGATCGGTATTGAAACCAGCAAAGAAGTCGAAGAGTTCCAGAGATTTTGTGGAACACAGTTCAGTTAACGATCCGATTGGCTTCGGGGCGCTGGCATCAAAAGATTAAAGTTCGGCTTTAAAATACATTCTGGGCTACCGACGACTATCGCACAATAATCCGTCAGGGGCGCCAACTCTGCCTGACTAATTTAGCCAAGTCACTGTGAGCCAGAGAGACAGCAGGTCCAGTGAGGCGGAGGTTGAGGTGAATGACAAAAAGGATTTCTACCAAACAGGAAAGGAAACAAGCGCTACACTAATCTATTCGGATGCTGCGTGCTGCAGCAGCGGTATTATCCTGCCTTACAGTCGGTGGTGTGTGTGCATGTGGTGGTCTTAAATCTGTCTGTATGATGCAATTTGGACTCGCTGACAAAACCTCGACACACGAAGGACATCAATGAGCCTAATGACTGTTTTACTATGAATGTTGTTTTCACAAGGTTCTCATGCAGTGTGCATCACCAGGAAAGTTGTGTCAGATAAAGAATATTGGTGTATTAAAGGTCTAATACATTTATTTCTTTTTACCACCAAAAACCTGGTCAAACTCAACAATGCAGTATTTTACTGCTATTTAAAGGTTGCATTATTTCAACATGCAGAGGGTCCAAAGGACAAGGGCCACATACCCTGTCCCTTCCTTCCCTTTACAAATATGCCATGGCAAAAATGTATTCAGCATCCCCGTTAATGGGGGCATCATTTTTCCAAATCCACCATTAAAACAGCAACGCAAACAGGCATTTGAAGGGAAAAAAAAGCTGAGGCTCATATGCATGCCATAGCAGGACCAGGCAAATCAGAGTTTTGGCCTCATGGTGGTGGGGGACGAAACGTCAACGGATCACCGAAGTCATGAGGAGGCATTTTCTGGGCACCAGAATATGTAGGAAGTTTCATGCCAATCCATCAAACATAGCTATTTCAGTCTGGACCAAAGTGACAGGCCGCCATTGCCATCTCTAGACTCATGCTGGGAGCAGCACATGGCCTGCTGTTCAATCAAATGGTGACACCTGGAAGCTTCCCAGTACAACCACAGCCTCAGTCACTGAGAGGGAGGTAGTTCTTGCTGCTCGTTGCTTCTCTAACCTTTTGGCCGTTATGCGTCACACTCCCTCAAGTATGTACGCAAACAGTATACAGTATGTATGAAAACATAGGACAGTAAATTCACACATGTTCACTTTTCCTACGTCGAGCCAAATTTTCTTCTGAAGCTTTTTTTTTAGCAAAGCAGGAGGCAAAGAGTGTCACTTACTCGGGCGAATGCTTGCACTGATGTTGATTGGCTCAAAGTGACGGCTATGAAAGACAGTTTTCATTTTGTTTCACCTGCATTAATGTGAAAGGTATGATTGCAGTTCACACACCGACTCAGCCGCTGATCCATTAGAGGATGCATTAGACTCTGAGATGAAATGCGGGGCCCACTTAGTTTTGAATTGCAGTTTTTTTTTTTTTTTTTTTCATCCTGCACGCTGTTTTCTACAATTAAAGTTCAGGACAAATTCGACATGTAGCTGTAGCCAGTAATGTGGAGGTAAATGTGACCGTTGGACCGATATATTTGACGCGTATTCATGTGAAAACAGGAGCGAGAGTCACCGTTGAGGGGATGAAAAAAAAGGAATCTCAGGCTACAATACAGTTCAGTCATCAGCGTGTAGAGCTCCAGTCGCAACTGCTTTTCATTTATTTATTCTCCGAGACGTACTGACAGGCGAACCCAGAGTTATCCAAAAATGCAGTAAAGGCTGATGAATTAATAAAAAGGACCACGAGAAGAAAAAAGGCTGTGTTTATTTCAGCTGGCTTCTCCGCCGGCTCACTGCTGCTCTAACAGAACGAGTGGAACCTGTACGGTCCCACGCCGGCTCCGCTGTATTTTACAGTGCATATTTTCCCGCGCTGGGCTTGTTAGTTTTTGTGAGACATATGCATTTTTATACCATTGTTGATGTCAGAAAAAAAGATTTTGCAGTCGCAAGAGTGAAGCAATGAATTATAGAACATTTAAAATGTTCAATACATGGAGTCAGTTATAAAATATATATATCTACATGTTTTTCTCTGCCAACATCAAAAGTTTCACTTTCATTTTACCTTTCACATAGTTTTTACAACTAGACATATATATATAAGCCGTGGTGGAAGATGTTCCCAGATCTTTTACTGAAGTAAAAGTATAGCTCAGGACATAAAACAAACATATTCAATGTTCAGTCTTGTTTTATGTTGTAAGAAAAAAAAGAGTATTCAAATCACGGATGAAACTAAACAACAACCAGTGTGGTTTTTTTAATGACGGGTCAGACAAACACAGACTTTCACCCTGCAGGCCGCTGTTCTTGTCCTGTGTGAAATCAACCGACCTTGACCATGATCTTTTTTTCTCAACTTAACCATGTAGTTTTGTTTCCTCAACATCACCAATCACACCTCCCACCATTAACCTTGACATTGGGTGTTGTTGCCAGCGTGATACAACGCTGATTTATGAAGGATATTTTTGTCCCGTCGTTTGCAGAAACATACACTTTTTTTTTCTGCCGACTGGGTTTTGATATTCATGCAGATTTCCCTGCAAAAATGAATCTTAATTTTAAAGCTGGAAAAGATATTTGTACTATGAGCAGCGATTATGAGCCATTTATCAACCCAATCAATAATTATGTAAAGTCTAAAAAAATTAATTTGACTAAATGTATAGTTAGATGGAGCAATAGTCCCTATGAAATAATGATTTCATTCAAACCTCCTCTCAGTGGTTCAACTATTCAAATCCCAAACCATTGCAATCAAAATCCCACAGACACAGAGAGACCTTTGAAGTCATTGACAAGGTTTTCACTTTGCCGAGCACAGCCTCCATGTCTCCGTGTCATCCCCTCCCCTCCTCCTGGCACTATGTCTTCATGCGTTTGGGGTCGGCTCGCGGGTATCTCCACGAGTCAGACGCCTACAATAACAGAAAACTGCAAAAAAATAATTTCTATGTTGGGGGGGGGGAGAATAAAGCAAACTTAATTACCCTGAGCTAATAACTTCAGGCAACGGAGCCAAACCCAGCTCAGTGTCTCTTGTAATTGTGAGGATGGATAAAACCTTTTCTCTCTCTCTCTCTCTGTGGGGGGGGGGGGGGGGGGGGGGAGGGGAGGTCAGTTCTGCAACTCAAACCGGTTTGAACAGGGTGATGAGGGCGCCTTCAAAAGCGCTGGCATGTAGACTTTATTTCCTGATTTGTCGCCTTCAATGTGAATAATTACACTGAAATTCGAGCAGACCAAAGATAATGTGTGTCCAGCTAATCCGATCATTTCCATAAGAGTGTAGAAATTACTGAAACTAAAACTAAAGCAAATGTGGAGTGCTGAGAGTGCAGCGCATTTCAAGGGAAAGCAGCTCACGGAAATCTCGCGTTCTTCTTTTATCATCGTTAACCTTGGCTGAAATAATTGTGGGGGTGCATGTGCTCTGACCAGTCGTTGTGATTAAACAACTGGAGTGCTTTAGTGTTTTCTGCTGAAGGAAAGACACTATCAAAAGGCCAGGATATGTACTGAAATCTGTTGCTGATTAGGTGGATTGCATCTCAAAGGCTGCAAATCAGTCCCTTTTGTTTTGCTTTTCAAAGAGAACTGAAGAAGGAGGATTAAAGTCATTTCTAGACCCCCGGGCAAAATCTTAAACATGGTCCACAGAATTAATCAGTGTTTTGCCAAGACAGGGTTGTTAGAAAAACAACAAAAAACTGCATTGCTCATTAATAATGTTTGTTTTTCTTGCCTTTGTTAAAAGCTATTCAGCTAACCGTACAGGGAGGATAGCCCATAATAGAGAGCTGAGTTTAATGCCTTTACAACCAACATTTAGGTTGTCTTTCACTATAATGAAATACAATGATGCTAAGTAGCCTGTCAGCTTTCTGTCATTAATATAAAAATATGGGCTGAATTACTAGTTGAATATTTTTCCAGCGCTCAAGTACAAAAGCTGAAGAATCTGACAGTCTGACAGGGAGGCACTGACAAAAGTGAGCCACAGCAGTCAGATATCAAAGGTATTATACCAAAGAAAGCTGGTGGCCTAAGTCATCAGCTGCACCGTTAGAAGTCTCTGCCAACAGATCTGATGCAAGTACAATCGTAACATTTCAGCCGTTCAAACCGTCGTCCATTTTTTTTTTCAAAGTTTCGACAGCTGACTGTCTTTCAGACCCTCCTCCTCCTTCTCCGCAGCTGTCAGCGTTCACTTAAATTAGGGGTCTGGCTATGCTCATTCAGAATCAGTTCTTAAGATGTCAAATTAAAACTGTCCATAGTCGTTTCCGGACAGCCACATTCGACGTGTAAAGTCGTCCGTCATAAAGAGACGGTAATATCGTTTCCATATGAAGATAACACACGCACACATTTTCAGACGGTAGAGGTGCGACTCTCAAAGTTCAGTTCGGTTGAATGATTAACAGACACTCAGTCGCTCAGCAATCTCTATCAACCGATTCTAAAGTAGAATTTGTCGGCAACAAGACCAGATTTTGGTATCGGAAGCATTCTGGTTTCAGTTTGTAATCTGTGAAGTATTGATCAATCATATCTGAGCTGGATTTGGTTGAAGGCAGGAAAAAAACCTCTGTGTGCAGAGAAAGAGGCGGAAGGATTTGGGGAGATAAACCAATGATTCAGCTTTTTATTGGTGTAAAACCAGCTTGTAAATTGACTACTCGTCTTTACTTAAACTCCAGTGTCACATCTCAAGTACCAAATGGGAGTGGTACGATATGAGCGTGCGCACAGTAGAGGAAGTGGCACGGATATCCGCCGCTACACTCCAACCCCAGAGAGCTCCTTGTCATCTTCGAGTGTTTCAAACGAGAACGTACCAATCGCTGCGTGGTGTTGGGGCGTGAACCTCTGATGGTCGATATCGTGAAGTTACCGAAATTGCAGGGCCCGTGTGGGGTTTCTGAAGCAATTCGACCAGCCAACGGGCAGCTCTGATGGAATAAACGGTCCCCTTTAATATGCTTCAAATACATCATACAAAAACATGAGGCTTGCCTGAATGGGACCTTTTGTTTCGCCAACTTCCATGAAAACACTCTTGGTTTAGCCTAACCCTTTAAATAGACTGCTTGTGTATTATAAGCTGAGGTTGTTTTCTCTCCTCTCACTCTCACACTGTTGTGACATCTGCAGCTGAGGTGTGATCAAACATATGCCGCCGCTTCAAATGTGTTGTTTTCCACTCTCAGATCGACCACGTGCTGAATCTATACTGCAATAGCTGTTTTATTTATTTTAATTTCATATCCGTGTTGCTTTCAAGCTGCTCGCATGTTTGTGGGTGCTGAATGTTTAAGAATGATGGGAGCCAGCTAGCTGTTCACCTTTAGCGGTCGCTTGCTACTGTGTACTGTACAGACTGGATGCTATGAAGTTGGGGCTAGCAGCCGGTTAGCATAGCTTAGCATAAAGACTGGAAGCATGGAAACAGCTCGTTGCCATTTTGTAAGGGCAGCTTTTCGACATAAACAAACCAGATCCAGCACCCACAAACATGTGAGCAGCTTGTGTTAAATAGTGCTTTAGAATTGCAGAACAATATTAGCTATTTCCCCTTTTTATGCTAAGCTCTTTGGCTCTGGCTTCATTTTTGAGGGACATCTAACTCTTTGCAAGAAAGCAAAGAAGCGTCAATAAATTAAACTATTCCTTTGACTTGTTGCTAAGATACCCATATCAGGGCCTACTACTGTAATGTTTAGTTTGTGAAGGATGAAAGCCACGCACTCTTATTCATACAGCACATTCAAGTTCAAGTTCACAATCATACTGCAATGCACTGCTTATTTAACAGTAGTAAATGTTGCTGCAGCAGCTAGGAATATGAGAGCGAGGTGGTTAAATACATTTCCTACTTGATTGATTATTTAATTGATGTCTGTAATCAAAAGACATTTTCAGCTTCATTTCTAGTCATACACACTCGCCTGAATCCGGTTTTCCTCAAATGTTTCAATGGCAACACCAACAAAAAAATTAAAATAAATCCCAATAAATCTGTTTAATAATGATATCAGACATTTTTTATATGTGAGCCTTAATTTCATATCTGATTTGTGGCAATGGGACCGCAGTCAAATCATAATTCATGCTTCCACTAACAGAAGCAGTGATTCTCTAATGCTGTGAATCCATCCGTGGAACTGCCTCCACCCCTCCAGTCTCGCATCCAAGTGTCCATCTGCACGGGAGTGGCCAGCACCGCACCACGAAAAAAAAAAGCCATGATTATTATCTTGGCCCTTTTTTTTTTCTTCTTTTTTTCTTTGTCATCCCGCCATCTTTGTTATGTTTTTTTTGCAAATTTGCAGCCTGCTGTCCACTGCATATTTACAGAGAAATCCCTCCACGGTAACTTCAGTCAAAGCGGTCTCGATGCTAGATGCGAAGATTGATACGCTCTCGTGGTATCAATATTCTCATCTTATCTTCAACGGAACGGCAATAAGCACATTAACCAACATTTTTGAACTGTTCCTTGTAGGAGTGAGTTATCAGACACATGTCTGGTACTGATAAAAAAAAAAAAAAAAATGATTACCAGCTATTTCTCCAATACATCCACAGTCTGCTAGTCACAGTCACAGCTCAAAAGCTGATATTTCTTCTGAGGCAGTGTTGATGCACACATGCTTCCTCAGCTTGTGTCTCACTCTGTTACCTGTTGCCTCCACCACCAACACCAACACCATCCTCCACATGCTGTGCCAGAGCAGACAAATAAAAACAAAGCCTGATTCATTGAGGCTGTTTGGCAAACGCTAGGGAGGAACAGAGTCGGGAGGATGGGTCGTGACAAACAGCGTTTAAATGTACAGAATGCACCTTAACACACCGACACAGAGTCGGCTTCTGGAGGGGAATAAATAGTCGACTCCCTGCAGGGATTTATTTATATAGATTCAAATTGTTTGTTCAATAATGTCCTGGAAGGGTGCTTTCATAATTTATCGTTGTGTATCGATTGAACAAACTGATCCAAACTAATCCAATAGATCGGTCTTTCCCAATGACTTGGTTGCCAAATACATTTGGGGAAATTTCTTCCATAGTCTTTTTATTTTAACGTGTATCACTTGGAGCCTGAATGTTCATATTATTTTGATTATTAGTTTACTTATTACATTAAATCTAATATGAAAGGCCAGCATACATTCTGTTTATTTTTCTGATGAGATGAAATGTAAAGAATGAAATAGCCTTTTAAATGCATTTATTTATTCTAATAGTATATGTTTTTAATAATGCATGCATACAACAAAGTAGTGATTTATTAAACATGTATCTCTTCCAAATGGCCGGCTTAAATATTCAAGATAATATAAGAAGAAGCAGAAACGGCAGTAAAAATGGTCAGCAACAAATTTAATCTTCTATCGACGTGACGGTTTGTCATTTTAAAAAAGTGGGTCCTGAGAAATAAAAGTTTTTGGAAACACTGCAATGGATTAATAATACTTAAAAAAAAAAAACCTCCAAAGCTTTTGTCATTTTGTAACCTAGACATTTAATATATCCAACGTATCTGAAATGCACACGCAAAATGCATTAATTACATCAACGCAGTGGGATATTACATTCAGACCACTGCATCAATATCAATTTGGATTAACTATATTTTGCAGACTGCTGCTGGCAACGACTGAGACTATAAAGAAAATCTGCATTCTCACGATCGTCATCTTGATTAATGACATGCTACACATTCAGTTCTTACTAATTTAAGGTTGCTGCTGATTATCCTCCAACACCATTTTACACGCACACACACACACAAGTAAATTAATCAATAGGGAAATAAATCTTAAATTAACAGAATCCTATTAACAAGTTTCAGTTAATTTACAATTAGCCGATTCCCATTATCCGTTCTCTCCCCGTTCACTTTGCTCTGTGTCCGGGGCAGAAAACGATTTCACCTCTTTGATGGCGAGCCCTTACACTCAGTGTTATTGCACTCGGGAGGACTCGCACAGCACGGGGGGAAAGAAAAAGAATATATAGCGTGGCCATTAATTTGCCACCTCCAGAAAAGGGGCATCAGTGATCTGTGAAATCACTTTGTTCGTTTGAGCTGGTTGCACTTTCTGTTCATTCACGTCCGATAATGACTTAGATTATGTGAATCTCCCCGTCTGCCTGTCTCTTTTTTGGCATCTGCAGTATGTCACACTGGAAGCTTCCCCGTGCTCTCGCTGTCTGTCTAATTCTACTCCGGACGCAAAGGCTTAAACAGCCTCCGCTTTAAAGTAATCCAAATAACATATTGGAGAAGGGGAACTGAGAGTCACTCTGTCTCTGTTGAATGAGCCACAGTTTTGTTTTGCTGTGATCCGTGAAATAATCTGTCAATGGGATAGGACACGTGAAGCTCTCCATCGATTGTGTTTTTTTTTTTATTGTCAGTGTTCAGTTCTGCTCATGTGGTTTCATTGCACCATGGGAAGTCTCTGGCGCTGCTCTGCCATCTATTGTTTCTCAACTTCTGTTCTGTTCGGATGTGTGTGTGTGTGTGTGTGTGTGGAAAGATGTAGGTTGCAGGATTCTCGTTTAGCAGTCGCTAAAACTTTTCTTTTTTTTTGGGGGGGGGGGGCAAAAACCAGCACATCTCCACAAATGCTACCTGGGCGTGAAATTAAAATGAGTTAAATGTAATTGCACTTTAACGCCACCAAACACACCTGTGCTCCTAAATGGTAACGCTGAGGAGCATTTTAATCAGAATGCTTGGTAACAAGCTGCTCATCACATCCTTGTGTTTTGACTCCACATTTTCCTACATATCATTTAGCTGACGCTTATATCCAAAACGACTTACAATCATGTTACATTCATACACTGTAGACACAGCTACAGGGAATAATGCAGGGTTAAGTGTCTTGCTCAAGGACACATCGACTAGGGCGGGGATTGAACCGTAAACCCCCTGATTGAAAGACAGGCATGCTAACCACTGACCCACAGTCGCCCCACGGTCAGTCCTCATCTCCAAAGCAAGAAGTACTGAACTGCACTGGAATTAGTAGAACTATGTAGTTTTTCCTCACCTCCAGTGTGTTTTAGCGCATATATATATATATATATATATATATATATATATATATATATATTTTACTGATTGAATTCAGTCTCATGGCTCTCATCAACCCCATCAGCAGCAGCAGCAGTTGTTTTTAGAAAAAGAGCTCTAATGAGCAAACTGTACACTGGGTGTCGAGGACCAAGCTGAACTGGCTTTTTGGCACTGGTACAGTGAGTTGACGAGCCTTCTGGGTATGTCAAGAACAACTAGCATCCTTTGTCATGGTGGACACACAAAACAAACACAGTGACTAGCAACGGTGGAGTGACGTAGTATTAGACAGTGTAGTATGAAACAGTGTAGTATGAAACAGTGTCATATTAAACAGTGTAGTATTAAACATTGTAGTATGAAACAGTGTCATATGAAACAGTGTAGTATGAAACAGTGTAGTAATACACATTGTAGTATTAACCAGTGTAGTAATACACATTGTAGTATTAAACAGTGTAGTATGAAACAGTGTCATATTAAACAGTGTAGTATTAAACAGTGTAGTATTAGACAGTGTAGTATGAAACAGTGTAGTATTAACCAGTATATGTTGTCACACTTAAGACAAAAGTTTTGGATTCTGCAAGCAACCTCAGCCATCAGAACACTTATGTAAAGATGCACAGTCTGCAGGAGGCTCAAAGGCAGAGTGAGATAATGGTTTAACCTTGTTTTCTTAATTACGGAACAATTTAATGACGTCATGACAGCAGCAGGTGAGATGAGATGAGATGAGATGAGCTGCATTAGGCATGGAGGAAACATAGTTTTTCTACCGTAAGACCGTAAGACTGTAAGAACGTAAGACCGTAAGAACGTAAGACCGTAAGAACGTAAGACCGTAAGACCGTAAGAACGTAAGACCGTAAGACTGTAAGACCGTAAGATCGTAAGACCATAAGAGAGAGAGAGAGTTTATTTATGTTATGTGTGTACGACTGATTAATGTTTGAATAAAGCCAGAAAACGAAATGAAGGATACGGTCATCTTATTCGCGTAAGGAAGAGACTCAAGGTGTCTGCAGCTCTTTAGCGGCTAAACGAGAACCGCACCGACGGATCACCGCTACAATATGCATTGTAGTATTAACCAGTGTAGTAATACACATTGTAGTGTTAAACAGTATAGTATTAGACAGTGTAGTATGAAACAGTGTAGTAATATGCATTGTAGTATTAACCAGTGTAGTAATATGCATTGTAGTATTAAACAGTGTAGTAATAAACAGTGTAGTATTACACAGTGTAGTATTAACCATGCAGTGTAGTAATACACAGTGTAGTATGAAACAGTGTCATATTAAACAGTGTAGTATTAACCAGTGTAGTAATATGCATTGTAGTATTAAACAGTGTAGTAATAAACAGTGTAGTAATACACAGTGTAGTATGAAACAGTGTCATATTAAACAGTGCAGTATTAAACAGTGTAGTATTAAACAGTGCAGTATTAAACAGTGTAGTATTAAACAGTGCAGTATGAAACAGTGCAGTATGAAACAGTGTAGTATTAAACAGTGTAGTATTAAACAGTGTAGTATGAAACAGTGTAGTATGAAACAGTGCAGTATTAAACAGTGTAGTATTAAACAGTGTAGTATGAAACAGTGTAGTATTAAACAGTGCAGTATTAAACAGTGTAGTATTAAACAGTGTAGTATGAAACAGTGCAGTATTAAACAGTGTAGTATTGAACAGTGCAGTATGAAACAGTGTAGTATTAAACAGTGTAGTATTAAACAGTGCAGTATGAAACAGTGTAGTATTA
This sequence comes from Cyclopterus lumpus, assembly GCF_009769545.1. NCBI lineage: Eukaryota > Metazoa > Chordata > Actinopteri > Perciformes > Cyclopteridae > Cyclopterus > Cyclopterus lumpus. The sequence continues at coordinate 4,979,095 of NC_046973.1, forward strand.
AACAGTGCAGTATTACACAGTGTAGTATTAAACAGTGTAGTATTAAACAGTGCAGTATGAAACAGTGTAGTATTAAACAGTGCAGTATGAAACAGTGTAGTATTAAACAGTGTAGTATGAAACAGTGCAGTATTAAACAGTGCAGTATTAAACAGTGTAGTATTAAACAGTGCAGTATTAAACAGTGTAGTATTAAACAGTGTAGTATTAAACAGTGCAGTATGAAACAGTGTAGTATTAAACAGTGCAGTATGAAACAGTGTAGTATTAAACAGTGTAGTATGAAACAGTGCAGTATTAAACAGTGTAGTATTAAACAGTGTAGTATTAAACAGTGCAGTATTAAACAGTGTAGTATTAAACAGTGTAGTATGAAACAGTGTAGTATTAAACAGTGCAGTATTAAACAGTGCAGTATGAAACAGTGTAGTATGAAACAGTGTAGTATGAAACAGTGCAGTATTAAACAGTGTAGTATTGAACAGTGCAGTATGAAACAGTGTAGTATTAAACAGTGTAGTATTAAACAGTGCAGTATGAAACAGTGTAGTATTAAACAGTGTAGTATGAAACAGTGCAGTATTAAACAGTGTAGTATGAAACAGTGCAGTATTAAACAGTGTAGTATTAAACAGTGTAGTATGAAACAGTGTCATATTAAACAGTGTAGTATTAAACAGTGTAGTATTAAACAGTGTAGTATTAAACAGTGCAGTATGAAACAGTGCAGTATGAAACAGTGTAGTATTAAACAGTGCAGTATTAAACAGTGCAGTATTAAACAGTGTAGTATGAAACAGTGTAGTATTAAACAGTGTAGTATTAAACAGTGTAGTATTAAACAGTGCAGTATTAAACAGTGTAGTATTAAACAGTGCAGTATTAAACAGTGTAGTATTAAACAGTGCAGTATGAAACAGTGTAGTATTAAACAGTGTAGTATTAAACAGTGTAGTATGAAACAGTGTAGTATGAAACAGTGCAGTATTAAACAGTGTAGTATTAAACAGTGTAGTATGAAACAGTGTAGTATGAAACAGTGTAGTATTAAACAGTGTAGTATTAAACAGTGCAGTATTAAACAGTGTAGTATTAAACAGTGTAGTATGAAACAGTGCAGTATTAAACAGTGTAATATTAAACAGTGTAGTACGAAACAGTGCAGTATGAAACAGTGTAGTATTAAACAGTGCAGTATTAAACAGTGCAGTATTACACAGTGTAGTATTAAACAGTGTAGTATGAAACAGTGTAGTATTAAACAGTGCAGTATTAAACAGTGCAGTATTACACAGTGTAGTATTAAACAGTGTAGTATGAAACAGTGCAGTATTAAACAGTGTAGTATTAAACAGTGTAGTACGAAACAGTGTAGTATGAAACAGTGCAGTATTAAACAGTGTAGTATTAAACAGTGTAGTATGAAACAGTGTAGTATGAAACAGTGTAGTATTAAACGGTGTAGTATTAAACAGTGCAGTATGAAACAGTGTAGTATTAAACAGTGCAGTATTAAACAGTGCAGTATTAAACAGTGTAGTATTAAACAGTGTAGTATGAAACAGTGTAGTATTAAACAGTGTAGTATTAAACAGTGTAGTATTAAACAGTGCAGTATTAAACAGTGTAGTATTAAACAGTGTAGTATGAAACAGTGTAGTATTAAACAGTGCAGTATTAAACAGTGCAGTATTAAATAGTGTAGTATGAAACAGTGTCGTATTAGACGCACATGGCAGAGTTTCATACCACCGGTATTCAAGAATGGGGTTCCTGTCCAAACGTAGATTCTAGTAATTTAGAGTGAACATGAAGCTGTGAAAGTCTGAACTACTGTTTTCTACTGCAGCAGCTTTTAGGTGAAGGCAGGCGTAACCCCTTGGAGGACATTTACAGTGAGAGCAGAATCCCACCAGATATAATGTCTACTTTGAATTAAATGAAAGATTTGTGCTTCCTCCATCACAGCCTTAATGTCAGCAGTAGTTCCACTTCACTTTTCATCTCATTTTGGCTATTTCCAAAGAAAGAAAAAAAAACATTTAATTCTGTTTATTCCAAACATCAGGGGGCTCTCGAGGGACAGAAAACCTGCTAAGCCAGAAATAGCCAGAAAGCTTCCTAAAAACAACTTTTTTCTTTCCTTTTTTCGCATCATAACTTTAAAAGCATACAATACTTTTACTTTTGAGGCCACATGTCACTTTGTGGAAATGTCGCTTGTTTTCATGTTGAAACTGCAGCACAAAAAGGTCACACCTGTTGCACAATAGTTTTCCATCTTGCTGCTCGGGAGTACCACTTAGGTTGATTTCTTTTTCCTCTCCTCCCTCGCCACTTCCTCAACAAGATAGATGATGATAGAGAGATGAAAAAGAGGAGGGAAGAGGAGGAGGCGAGGGGAAATGGAGGCCATTTGGGACAGTTGATTTGCTTCTCCATCATCAAAAAGGAGCGTGCGCTGTTGATGAAGTTGCCCTCTATACCATAACCGAACCAATGTCGTGGTCATATTCCACTTTCACTGCCACCGGCCTCATAATTAACTAGTTAAGTCAGCAGCTTCATGCAGTATAAAGACACTTCCGTGAATTTATCGTTTTCCTTAGCTTTCATCTGCGAATATTATTTTTATAGGCCCAATTTACGACAAGATCATTTAACTTTTGGAAAACTGAATTAATCTGAAGTATTAAGTATAGGATTAACTATTAATGTATCTTAATATGTTTCTTTGGGGGGGGGGTTCAACTGAAAATGTTTGTGAAAGGCTTAGTCCAATAAAATATGGATTAAAGCAGAATATTCTGAGAGATAAAAATCTGTAGTGAATTTTGGAAATTATTACGTTGGTATTTTTTTTGTTATCACTCTGGAATTTTGGAAATGTTTGGATCACACAAGTTGGAAACAATCCTGAATGAAGCAACTACTCTGGAATCTAATTCTATAATAGTATAATACTAATAATATTAGTGTCACCTAATCTTTATCCAATTCTAATGTCATTATTTTGTACAGCCCGTCATGGAAGTAAGCCTACTTACTGCTTTGAATTATGTTTATTTTTCATTTTTAATTCACAACGCTGGGGTTGCAGCTGAAAGATAATCAAGAGCATACATGTAAATAACACATTCATGTAATTATATATAGTCAAATATATTATAAGTCTATTAATTTACGCATTCCCACCTGGCCTAACTAACCCGAGTTTATCTGTCATCTTAAACATAACCTGCTGCAGCTGTGTTTATGTTTACAACTGAGAAATGGTCTCACAATTATCTTGTGCGCACAAATTAATCTAAACATGGGAACGTTTGAATTAAACTAAAGTTGTGAATTACTATCATGTGTGCACACATTAATTAAAATGTGGAAACACATTGAAAATGCAATACTAGCTTTGATATGCCACTCTGGGTTATGCTGTCCAGGACACGTGTTGAAAGATTAGGTGGACTGGCTGTCAAGCCTGGCAAAGGTCACTCCCATCATTAAGTCTCAGGAAGTGTGAATCGCTCGGGTAGAAATTTGGTGTTAAAAACAAATAACCGGGGCCGAGATGGAGGCTGAGGGGAGGGAAGACGGCAGGCACAATTGTATGCATAGTGACACTTGTGATGAGGATGCATTCATGGGGCTTAAAAGAGGCGAGGTCGTGAACACCCAGGACATGACGGATTCTTCCTGGATTTAATGCAGACCTTATTTCATCCAGAAACTCGGATCTTTAGGCCTTTTTCGATATTTCTTTGTTGTCTTAGCTGGAGTGAATATTAAAGAACCTTTCCACGAGGTCGCCAGCATCCGGGCAGGCATTAATGCTTTTTGTGCCCAATATACTCAACCAAGGCTTTTTACAGATTTGTTTTGTTTTTGTTGGATTTATTTTTATTGAACCACGACATGAAACGCATTATGTACTTCAATAACTTTTTATTATTATTTTATCTTCTTCACAATCTTTCCTCCCAAATCAGCTGAAATCTGGGGAATTAGTGCCGCTACAATATCATGAACTTGAAATCCAAATGCATGTTTGACTGATGGCATGTTTTTGTAACAATGAGCCGGGAAATCAGATGTTTAAAAGGTCTTTAATCTTTGAAATTGACAAAAAAAACTAAGAGAATCAAACAACCTGCAATGCTGTGGTATGCTTTTCGAGAAACACAGTTTGTACACTCGGCTAAGATTTGCTGCTCACAATGAAATACTTCTTTTTATTAAACGTACTGTTGGCTGAAGCTGAAAGAACACCCAATTAGCCCGAGTTAGAGACAGAGCAGCACTTCCAACAGTACCCTTCTACAACACTCAGGAGATCACTCTCTACTATTAAAGTGAATACACTCGGAGGCACCGCACTTTTCTAATTGCAACCTTTGGGACTGACTTGAGCTCCAGAAAAAAAAGCCTATAAATGTTGGGGTGGAGACAAAGAGCTCAAAGGATCAGGGCCCTCTGTGGTGAAAAACAATATGTACTGGCTAGAAAGATGTCTCACCGCCAAAAAGAGAGGAGAGATTACATGGCCTCTGTATTTAGTAAATATTTAAATCCAAAATCTGTATTTCACTCTCAAAAACATAACTCATACCGTGGTTGGATTTCTCAGATGACTCAATTTAGTCACTTCAGACTAATCTCCACATCACTTATACGGCGTACACACACACACACACACACACACACACACCACACACACACACACACACACACACACACACACACATTCAAACACACACATAATGAAACCTGTGCTATTGATTGGTTCTAATCAAGGTGAATGAAAGAAAATTAATTAAATAGGATTAATGGATGAATGAGAACTAGTCCGAAACATTTCCCAGGGAGCTATTAACGACCCACGGGGCAGATGAGAACCTCGGCTCATTTTGTCACGGCAGCATGACAGTCGGCCAACACAGCCCTCGGCTCTCTGGGAGCAGCTCAGGGCCGGTCCTGGACAGCAGGTGTAAATAATTAGTTACAAAATGTAACTTAAATGTACTAGAAGTACTAAAAGTACTCATTCTGAAGAAAAATGGTCTCTGTGAATGATATAGTATTACTGCATATGTCAATCACCAGGATTGTATGATGCACTAGGGATGCAGCAATCCAACTTATTTCAGTCCCGATTCCAATAGCTGGGATATGGGTATCGAGTACCGATTCGATACCAGTGTTGATTTAATGAGCTGTATCGTCAGCGTGGGAGTGACTGTAGGGGACTGGAGGGAGTGTAGGCCTGACTTCATAAACAATGCTTTTCTTACTCTGTAAAACTAACTAAATACATACGTATGTACTGAGGAGTTATTTAATGGATTTAGATACCATATCGTCCCAGCTATTTCAATCACTATCGGACCGGTGGTATTATCCACATCCGTATTATCCACATCCGTATTACACCAAAGAGGGAAAATGGCAATTATGTTATACAAAGTGTCAACGGCATATTATCTCACCTCATAATTCAAGGTTTTCCAAAGGCAGGTGATAAGTAGTCTTTTATACTCACAAAAACGTTTTTTAAACCGTTCAACCAACATAGGTAAATCCATTAAGTGATGGACTGTATTGAAAAGTGCAAGAAAAGGCAATTGAGTCAGATGTATTTTCTTAACTTTTAAACCGTAAAAGAACTCCTCAGTAAATTCAGACTGCTTTATGAAGAAGCCTGCTGGATGTTAAAGTCCACAATCTTGTTAGTTCTCCGAGTCTAATATCCAACCATATTTTCTCCACAATATAAAGCCTTTGATTGGTCTTTGTTAGTGTTCGTATCCAGCACACAGATCTGTGTTTATTGCAGCAGCAGCTTTCATTCACAGCGTGTTTTGTCCAAACAAGTGCAAAAGAACAATCCCAGGATCACTTAATGAAGACGTCAAACATCCGATTCGTTACAGCGAGGCTTTGAAAACTTTAGCTCACTGACTTTGAAAAGTTGTGACTCTCAAAGACTGATGGGCTTTCCATTTGGTCGCTTTTCAAGGTCGACTGACAATCGACAAAATGTGGATCGGCCTCAAACGTATATGAACGTATATTTGCAGATCATTACCGTGTCAAATAAAACTCCCGGCTGTCTGCAAAGTTGTCCATTTTGTGTAACCTGTGGGGCTCCGTGGTGAGTTGCATCCCAGCACATGAGAAATAAAATTTAAAAAATCAATGGAGTCTTTGATAAATTATGTTTGCTGTCAAGAGTTAAAAAATCTTCGAGCTTAAGATCTTTTGCTTCGATACAACTCGATCAAGTTGTCAACTTTTTTTTACCCGAAGCAGAAGATGCAAAGACCTCGAGGTTTGGGTTAAAGTCAACTACACAAAACAAATGAAACTCAAGTATCTCATTGTCAGGAGGGCTACAATTGTTTTTCGGTAATCACTGAAACGTTATTTGTAGTTTTCGTGCTACAAGACGAGAAGATTGATGCCAAATAACTGCGTGATGCTAATTAGCTTGTAATCACAGTAGCTGGTAGCTACCTAACTAAGCTAGCCAACTTACTTTGGTTTGACTAACCAGCGGTCTTCAAACCGGCAACATGTGGTTTTACACTTTTTGTGTATTTGTGCAGAAACAAATAACCAGATATAATGTAAATGAGCTTTAGGGGTGATGAGTTGTGTTACTGTTGCACAGAGCGAGGTTTGTCCCCCTTGTTTCCAGTCTTCATGCTAACCAGCCAGCGTCTAGCAGCTAACCGTGCAAAGACTTTCTTTTCAGGTAGACGTTTCAAGGTTACATATTTATATATTAATAATCAAATATCGAATTTCCACACTTTTTAGATTTTCAGAAAACTATCTTTCCTTAAATTATCTTTCCTTAAGTAGATTTCTATAATAAAGGTGTTAGTATATAAGAAACAACGGTCCTGGGGTGACGGTGCAGTAATATGCCTATATACTAGCCATTATATTTTTTCTATTCAGGCTACAGGTCAATCCTTTTTAATATTCCCCTCATTGAATGAAATCTTTAAGTTTATTAGCCCACTGTGGCGTAATTACTGTCAATAGCACTGTCAAATTTCCCATTGTCAGATACCACCAAATTACAGTGATAAGGGAAGACGAACATGGGGGATAGGAAGGAGAGGGGAATGTGTGCCTCATTTCAGAGGGAATTAAGTGGCCCCGGACAGTGTAGAGATTAACTGTCTTACTCGGCACTCAGGCAGACGGTTCTCGGGTGTTCCTCTGCTTTCAATTTGTCACCCAAAATGCAGGATGCTCCCCTCACGCTTGTTGCATTTCCATAAATTTACAATTCATTTGTGCATGCCGATTTTGACGGAAGTGCAAAGACAGCGGTACTTTAACCGGTCATTATTTATTTGTTCTCATTCGTGTGATTTAAAGGTCGGACCAGAGGGTAATTAGGCTGAGTCAGCTCCCGGTCATGCCAATAGCGAGGAGGCCTATTGATTTACAGTAGATAACCATCTTTAAAGAGAAGCGAAGGCAGCAGGGTGGGTTGAATACTCTTCATATTTACCTTCTCCTTATTAAGCCAAGCGCAACATTTCTTTATCTGTTTTTTAATAAATGCTAAATTCACATTTTTGCACTTCTATAACTCATATTTAACATTGTAAATATAGTTTTACGATAATCTAACGGAACATGTAAGGCATAGTGAAGTAAAACAAGCTGTAAATGCGTGACAAAACAGCCATTGTTTAATATTTATTCTATTTTCCTCTTCATGACCTGTACATCAGTCAACATTGGACTCGTTGAATTAAATTCCACTGCCATGTGTAATGCACTATGTACAGTGTGTGTGATCTATTGGATCATTCACATGTGGTTGACAGAACAATCTCACATTTAAGGCCCATTTAAGGCTGGAGGCGTTGAATCAAAATATAATGATCTAGAGTTTGCTTGGTGGTTATGGAACTGTAGATGCTGCAATTTCCATATATCTTTTTTCATCTGTTAACTAAAAAGTACGAGACGGACCATAAGATGAGCTTGAACTGTTTTCAAGGTAAAAAATGGACTTCTAGCAAATCTAGCCTGATAATCAGACTGTGGTTGTTGTTGTTGTTTTTTTCCAGTTCTTAAAAGTACCTAAATACAATGTCTATGCCCAAGCCTTATGACAGTTCCACAATTGGCTCTCAACTCTCTGAACCCAGATAATTCTACTTTATCTGCTCTCTACTGTGTCAATGTGGGATCCATCCAAGAAACACTTATTCCCACTCACTGACTCTCGGAGTTGAAAGCGCTGTTGGAAGTGAGGATACAACAGGGGGAATGGCTAAAAATATGTGCATGTGTGTAGAGATGTAGTATCTGTGTATATTCATACGTGGGTGTGGGAATTCAACACTTTTGTTGTTGTTGATTGCATTGCAACACTTAGCGACTGCGTAATCTCTCAGCCCTAGGGGGGTTGGGAAATAATTGTTAGAAATAGATTAACATGTTTTTATTCCAATTCAGAAGTTTGGGAAAGTGACCTCAAAGCATTGTGTCCCCGTTGTCACTTAAATTCCTTTTGTGGATGGAGGTGGTTGGAACAAAACCATTTGGCAGAACTACCTTGGCTTCCTTTGAATGGATCGCTCCCTATCGGCTGTTTAGAGGACAGTAAAGTTTGATACCAATTCTGTGCGAAGAGGAGTTCCTTACCATAGATGGGTGTCCCACTGTTTTGGGTTGGATGTCAGAGGCAGTGGAGAGAGCTATGATAAGGCGAGTTGGAGAGGAGTCGTGGTGCTGTAAACTGCAGTGTGAAGTAAAGTGTTCAATATCCCAAGAGGGAGCATCCCTTTCAGCACAAAGTACATAATTGTATGCACCCAGTGATTTATAAGCACAAAGGCTCTCTTGGCTTCACATAGGTGTATAAATTGGCTACTTGGAGTATCACTTACCCATTTTCAAGCACAGAAATTGAATGGGGCCGACTGGGCCGTTGCCCATAGGCCTAGAGCTATGTGGTTTTCCAAATAATGCAGCGACAGTGTGTTTGACTCGTGCTGAGAAACTCCCATCCCCGAAGAGAAAAATCAATGGGACTGCTCGTTATTCCAAATACTTCACCCTAATTAGCTACATAAACAGACGGAGCTCTCTACTGGACACTATGGGTATACGCTCCAATCGTGAGCATGCATTTGCCGACTGAAAATGTGCATTGCCCAATCACGTGCGGACCCCTCAGTCTACAGTATAAGGCAGCAAGCACCACTGTCTGACATCCTACACCCTCTTTGACGAGCAAAGGAGCGACAGGGTGTCCTTGGTAGGAGGCTTCACCTGTGCTTATAGAACTATGGTTATAATATAGTAACCTTTTGGTTTTAAAGCGGGCACAAGTCATATATTTTCTGGGAGTGCTTGTTTTCCAAATTTGGACATATAAATGTGCAACAAACCTTTTGACATAGTTTTTCTGCTTCTTGTTTTTTTTTTATGTGTTTGAGAATGAAAATCTGTTGAGTTGCTGGAGGGTATGACGGTTATCCGTGTTGCTGTGTGACAGTGGAAGTGTCGGATCGGGTGACAGATCGATGGCTCTAGATGGAGAATGCATCACTTGTTTTGATTTTTCTGAAAGGAAAAAAAAAAAACCTCAATAGATGTAAAACAGTCAGGGACTCACGTCTACAGAGTCTCGGTGAGTCATATTACTTATTAAATCTAGTCTTGGCACAGTATACATACAAGTGAAACTTGTAAAAATTGGATGCATCTAATACTACCGCTTTCTGCAGTGTCTGGCACATAACACTGAGAATGTCAGTCAGTGTCTGTGCTCTTCATCCGTCCGGGACCCGTTTCATGTCATGCATGAACTAACTCATGCAGTCCATGTTTGTGTTTACTTTACTCCTGTGTCATGTGAGCTTAACCCTCTTCCTACTTACATATGACTCCAAGAATAAGCTATGTAATAAAGGACACTCTTAGCAAAATGTTAACTTATTCCTTCTCAAATCATTATTAGTTATGTAATTAATGTCATCTGAAGAAAAGTCGGGTCATTATTACTTCATGCAAGTTAGTTAATTTAGTGTCAAATAGAAGATATGTCTCCTTCCATCCTCCTATCCACCCCACTGATGTGTGTGAGTGACATTAAGTGTGGACTAATGGACAATATTTGATCAATCTATTCTTTTCCATCTATGAAAACAGCATAGAGACCTTAACACATTGGTATTTAAAATTGTGAAATTGAGTGAAAGAATAAAGCACTGAGATATGAATAGTATACCACATGGGGACCCAGTGGATGAGCGGTTATGCTGTTATCAAACTTGAGTCATGAACTTGTGGCCTTTAAAAAAAATGGTGGAAAAGAAAAACAAGTTTGCTTCAAGAATTTGCTACTTCAAATACAATTTAATAAAGAATAAATCAGTTTTTACATCACAGAGCTAGTGGCGTCTTGCCAATAGAGGGCCACGGGGCCTGGCCCCACCTTGAGCCACAAAGAGAAGTATACGAATATTATGATAATATTAATGAATTATACAAATTGTCACTATTTGTGTTTTGGAAATATGGAATATATCAAGTAATATTTGTAAAATAGGATATCTGCGCAAAATATATGATTTTCCTACATGCTTGTCCTCTCCACCTGTCTGCATGTCTCAGTTGCGCTAGGGCCAAATCGATTTGGCCCAATCGATTTGGCCCAAAAGTCATGGTTCTAAGAAGAATTTTAGCCTATTACTGATTAAAGATATAAATTAGTGATATACAATTTAGCCTATCAGCATCCTAAAATAGATTCAGCTAAAGTTTTTTTGGGCCAAAGTTGTCTGGCCCAAAAGCTGCACGTTCTCGTCTTTTTTAATGACATGAAAACGGGAGAGCAATCAAGAGCGACCCAGTAAAATCTCTCCTCGTTTTGAGAGAAGAACTTTGGTGGAGAAACTACAGGTAAAACAGCTGGGTCTAGATCAACCAGACTTGATAAGACAACAGACTGGCTGAAAGGGAAGCAGCACAGAAAGCTTCAATAGAGACCGCTACACCCCGAAGGTTTGGCTAGCTGGATACTGTCGTGTTAATGCCGTGTTTAGCTTTATAAATCAACGGGGACAGATCCAGCATTGACATATACGGGAGTAAGGGACATGAAGCACACATAAAACATGAGAACACCAGGACACACATGGATAACTCCGTCAAGCAGCCATCTTGGGCAAAGTGAGCATCGCTACCAGCTGGATGACGGACACAGGATTGCGGTGAAGAAACACAATGAGGTGGATAAAAACAGGCACACTTTAACCCTAACAAGGTTCATAGGGGCATCTTAATATATAAACATGTTGGATTAGATTTGATATATATGTGATTTATATTATACTATATTTATATTTGATTATAATAGTTATGATATTTATATTATATATTTATATTATATGGTATTTATATATCATATACTTTTCAATTCAATTCAGTTTATTTTGTATAGCCCAAAATCACAAATTTGCCTCGGAGGGCTTTACAATCTGTACACATACGACTGTCCCAGGACCTCACATCGGATCAGGAAAAAGTCAGCAGGATCATGGCAGGAGGCAGGAGGCATCGCAAAAGAGGCCAGACCAATGAGGTCGGCCTTTGAGGCAGGAAGCACAGAGAATGGAGAGATGGAGAGATGGAAATTCATCCATAAGGAGAGAGAGAAGAGGAGTGTGATGGTAAAATATAGCATTGCTTATGATACAAAGGTAGAGCATAAATTGCATAGAGAATTGGTTGATGTAAGCAGAAGTGACTTGGAGGGTCAGGGCCAGAGAAGACAATGGGCCTCAGTCTTTCAAATGTTGAAGCTTATGCCACAGACTTCCCTGAGTAGCCGTCTCATACTTTTCCCTTGCAAGCAATAAACGGACAAAGACAACTTTGATTCCAGAGACTTTATTTCTCCTTTCCCGATTGACACAAATTGATGGGATGGCCCTACCAAAAAAGAAAATTCCACCAGCCGCCACTGCAGAAAGCCATGAAATGGGATACCGACAACACTGCCATTACGACAATTCCGCGTATTTATCCGCTCTATGTAAATATTTTCCTTGAAATGTTCTCAAATTAATTTTTACACTTTTCTATTTGCGAAAGAGGACCACGAAACTTCATAATGAGACTAAAATGTTGCAGTGTCCCGTCATTATTTTGACACTGCAGAACTGGTTTTGCCAGCATCCAACTGTGACTGCCGAGCAGTTTGCCAAAACACAGCGATGACTGACGAGCTTACAATGGAAGCTTGATTTGTGTCCCCCGAAGAATGCTACGTGCCAGCTCGCCATCCTGCAGGACGCACTTGTGTCATTACATAACACATGAATGCATCTCTCACACCAGCTCATCAGTCCAGCACACAACAACAACAACAACAACAACAACCGTTACATTTCTTCAAGGCCAAGACAGAAATGTGAAATACATAATTTTGACCCGTCTTCAGCAATCTGCTGTTTTTGTTTTGTTTTCAAGTCAATTTCCTTTTTCAAGATTAAAACAGACAATAGTATTTTGGGTACCTCCATGGTTTCTTTTTGCAAGGTGCATTCATCAAGATCCCCTGCACACTAACACTCTATTCTTCCAGAGTACCAGAGAGATGCTTGGACTTTTTCTTCCTCTCCACTTAAGTTATTCATCATGCCAGCGTTGGTGAAAAGCCTCACTCCTACTGCTCTGTGTCTTTGATATAATCAGAGATATTCCACATGTAGAGTCCAGAGTTTAGCACTCAAAAAGCATTTCGTGATAACTGTTTACAATCCAGATGTCGTGGAGTGATTCATTAAGCCAGACTGTAAGACTTGTGTCAAGTTGATGTGTATTCATTTATTTTTTATTCTAATGAACAGAAGCTCTACACAATCGCATCGCAACAACTGATTGTGCCTCATTTCGAGGCTGCCGCCAGTTCTGTTTCGAGAGCGGATCATGTTCAAGTCCGTGTGCACACGCAGCATCCGTAATGTTCAGCTCGGACGGAAACGACGAGCCTGGCTCTATTCAAATGTAACACATTACCTACAAGCACCCTAAAGCTCACCAAACAGCATGCCACGTCTGTTTGTTTAGCTTGTTACGGAAACACAAGTGTAAAATGGACATTGTAAAACGGACGGCTCCTGTCCTTGCTTACGATTGGCTGGCTGAGCCACGTTCAACCCCCATTATATAATACTCTAAACACATACAGCTGTGATCACATCGTAACAGCGTCATTGCAAAAATATCAGTTTTGTTTGTGGCGAATTCAGATTTTTACTGGTGGGGCTCAGGGTGGATGAGTGGTTGGAAGAGATGGACCGGATGGAGGCGTGGGGACAATAATTAGAGAAATGTAGGAACTGGGGGGGGGGGGGGGGTCCGCTTGCTGTTCTCAGACCAGCGGAGGGGTCAGGAGTAAGCTACGCTCTCGTCCCGTCTGTGGTCATTCTAACTTGCATGTTCTAATTGTGGACTATTGTCCTCACTCTTCCATATGTGTGTATTTGTTTGTGATATATTATAATGTTAGCTTGGTTGAGCTGTAACAAAAAGGAGGTCCCTGCATGTGAACATATTAGTTAACAATGGATGATACATGTGTGGTTTGAGTGTGACTGCAACATGATTTATTGTTTCTCTCTCCTCCCGTTCGGTATTTCTGGGGGCGATTAAAACCCACTTAGTGTTAACATTATTGAACACCACTTCAACAATGATCCAATTAATTGCGATAACTATCAATGTCAATAATCCCCCCCGCCCCCCAATCTTTTAATATGCTTTACACTGTCTGTGTGTTGTTTGGCAACTAAATGTTCCTGAGAAATATATTGCTTGGCCGAGGAACGGTTATTAGATCAATAAATGATTGCATTTTTGTTTGCCGTGTTTATTTCATTAAAACCTTGACCGGGTATATGTGGCAACGATCATTTTATGAAAGCAATAAGCCACTTGAGGATGTCGTACAACAACACACAGCTGTTGTAAAATGAAGGTAAATCACGCCCTTTCGTGGTTTATTGCTGAAAGGCAGGATTGATAATCTATTGAGTACGCTGGATTTGTAAAAACTATTTAACGGGAAAAAAAAGAGCCCGTTGTTGCAAACTCTTTTAATGAAAGCAGCACTACAGCTCCAAAAGTTACAATAACTAGTAAGACGGTCTCCATCCAACGCCACTCCCCCAAAAGTATCTTTATGAACACAAACATGTCATAATAAACATAAACTACAAACACGGTATTGTTCGTGCTCGCAGCTTGTGGAAGATTCCAGTGACGAGCAATCAGTTCCCGGGCCGAATGAAATGTTTGGACGGGCTTATTAAAGTCCTGCGAAAGACACCGATACCAGGTTTATTTCATGATAATTTCAACAAAAATATCAATTGATTTTGAAGAGGATGGCCGACCCTAATTTAAAGTTTTCTGTTAGTCTTTCACAGATTACAAATAGTCATTTATTATAGGGACATTTATATTCCCACCCAATGGTTTCTATATAGATTTAACAAGCCGTTTAATCCATGTTAAACTGGGCTCAAGCGACACATGCACCTCCCATCTGGTCGCATACTGTCCCCTCGGTGTCACTTTCTAACCCAGCACGTCAAAATATGACACTTTACCCTCAACCGTAACCATATGTATACTGTGAACCAGAGTGAAGTCTGGGAAACGGCTGTCAGCAGAAAACCAGGTAACCAAAGAGAGGCCTTTGCTATAATGTGCATTACACATTAGTGCCTATCTGTCATGGAATCGTTTCCCACATTGTGTATAGTGTTCAATGTGCTAATGTAAGTGTTTGACTTAGCACGGTTGTTCATGATGGGTTGCACTCATTAGAGATGCAATTTGTTTCCGTTGTGTTTTGTAGTCAGCGAGCAGACTCTGCCTGTGAGCCAAGTTATTGATGAGGCAGTGCCAGGTGGATCCCTGAGGACGGGCAGGTAGAGCTCTGCCCAGTGTTATGAGAAGAGCGCTGCAGTGTGCAAACAGTACCGGAAAAAAAGAATTACAGATTGGAGTGCCCTTCTTACCACGACTGCCACACTTTTCTTTTGATGGTTGTTGAATTTATTTTGGTGCAAAGAAAAAAAAATCCCCTTAAAACACATTTTGGACAAAACTATGACTTTCAAATATCCACAATTAATTATTTGAAATACCAAAAGTCATGATTCAGTAATGCGTAATGATCTAACTACACTAGCTTTGATGTAAACTGATATTTACTCCGCTCAGCACTGCTCTCACATGACGGTTACAGTTGATGATGCTCACCCCACCCCTTGGATCCCCCTTGGATCCCCCTGAGGTGACTCTGTCTGGACCTCCGTCGTAGTTTGCAATGTTAAGAGCTGTTAGCACCGTTAACGCAATATACTTCTATACTATTTACTTCTAGTTTGCATTGGTCTCAAGTTCCTTTTTGTTCTTTGTTAGACCGTCCACACTGGTCTGTCAGCTTGTCAATC
Source organism: Cyclopterus lumpus (assembly GCF_009769545.1). Lineage (NCBI taxonomy): Eukaryota > Metazoa > Chordata > Actinopteri > Perciformes > Cyclopteridae > Cyclopterus > Cyclopterus lumpus. The sequence continues at coordinate 4,994,601 of NC_046973.1, forward strand.
ATCTGCAAAGCACCTCGATCTGCACACACTTGGAAGAAAGCTGCTTTACAAATACAGGTTGGGCCCAAAAAGAAACTCAACTGAAGCTTCAAAATTAGCGATGAGTTTGGCTTTAGGGCAGCAGCACAAACTCAGCCTATGAATCCAATCCTGACAATATAATAAAGTGTGCGTGTGTGTGAATTTTACTACCAGGGACATCAGTGAAGAATAATCAAAGTATTATTTATTCAGCTAAAGCACGACATGAAAACACCAATGTAAGTAAATATTGGCGGCACATGGCGGTTTCTCTAACTTAAACCCTGTCTCGAAGCAGCACTACAGTAGGAAACTCCATTCACTTGGAAAGCAGACATTTGAGTTCACATATAAATATATATATATTTCGATACAAGGTTGCCAACTGTGGTGTATTCGCGGCTGCCTTGGGAGCTCGCTCCCAAGATACCATCTCACTAAAAAGAATGCCCTTTGACCTCTAGGAGGCAGAGTCCAGACAGGTATGGGTTAGAGGTTTGTCTCCAAATATTCTTCGCTTTCTGAGAAGATTGGCTTATAAGATACCATTCCACATAGTTGCCTTTTGACCTGTTGGAGAGGGGTCTGTCCCTTTGCCCGAAGGGCACCTGTTAAGAGGCCTTTGTGTGACCTCATCCCTTACTTCTTAATCTTGATATATGGTACACATTCCTGTGTCTGAAAAGTAAGTGTTTAGATTGGGGGTTCCGGAGTCACGTTAGGTATCTGTGCACGACGAAGTGCCTATATAAACTGAGCTGCCGGGACTCTCAAGTCAGAACTTCCATCTGGCCGAGAAGCTTCTCCGAGTGATCTAGACGCTCGTCCTGACCTGTGATTCCTCTCTGTAATAAACTCTATTATAACGGAAAAGAACAGTGTCCGCAGAGATTCCTTCATCCTCATTCTTCAACATCACAGCCGTTTAAAAGATACGACACAACGTCTATGTATATATATATATATATTTATTTCCCATACAAGGTTGCCGACGTTAGCCTGGGATAAACAGCTTCGAAACATTTCTGAGTGAAAGTGTGTGTGCATTACGCCTTAAAGCTGCACGCAGAATGTTAAAGTTAAAGTCTCTCAGCGTGTTGACAACAAGACGTTGGGCGACTGCATAGTGGACCATTTGAAAGTCCCTTTCTTGCTGTTTTCAAGGAGATAAAATCTTATTTAAGTCACTAGATTTTATGGTTAGATACAGATGAGTGTTTAAGAATTATTTGGCCAATTAGAGCACACACAGATGAGGGCGGAGATGAATCCCTGAGGCGCACGTTGGCTCATTTAAGCCGACGGAAACGGGGGAACAGTTGAAAGCGGAATAAATTCCCCTACAGCCTCTTCTGTTTCAAAATGGTCAATAGCATCTAAGATTGAGGAGAGTCAAGGGAACAAGAGTCATAAAAATGAATGTTCGAAAGTCTTTGGAAGCAATTCTGTCAACCACTAAATCACATGAAAGCAGGAAACATGACAGTGAGGGATTCTGGCTCAGCTTTCTTTAATAACGTTATTATTTATTTATTTTTTTGTCAAATTCGGAGAAATTCATTTAGTATTCACTACATCACACAAAAATGTCTGCATGAGATGATTTATGTAATCCTCGAATATAGCCGACATTATACCATGTAGTTTAAGAACTACATCATCTGCCTGGGAATTTCACAGGTCATTGAATTGACTGGATGTAAAGCATTTTCAACTAAAGTGGCACTGGGATCTAATGAGTATGAATATGAATATGAATAGGCCATCTTGAAATCTATGAATGACTGATGTGGAAAACATGGTTAATTATTTGGAGACGTTTGTTAATAGCGTCAATGTAATTGCGTATGCATTTGATATATTTCACCCGTCTCCGTCGCTGAGAATTGTATTGACATGAAGAGCAACGAGGGTGTGACTGTGGACGAGGAGCATCATTTAACAGAGCCCCCGGCGCCGTTGTCTCTCCTCTTCCAGTGAGATGCCTCTTCTGCAACTCTGACTGCTCGCTGTTTCATTATGATGAGGCTACGGGCTAAACGTAGCCAAGCATATCAAATATCCTGCATGTGCACGCTAAATAAATAATTTTATTCATTCCATCAGTCGGGGATGTGCTCCCATTGTAAACCGTCGTGTGACCACGCTGGCAAAACAAACAACAAAAGCTGTCGTCGAGATCGACACACACAAAAACAACAACAAAAAACACACACACACACACACACACACGCACACACACCGAGCTCCGTTACTGCAAATGGCGACTGTTCCATCCGTGATCTTGACACGCTATACGCAGCCGTGGCCGGAATACGTCCGTCTAATTTTGTGTACGCTTGTCTGACTTTGCCGGCGCCATGATTGGGTTGAAAACACTGTAAATGATCCGACGTCCTGAACGCAGATGTAGAGCGTGTGTCACTTGCGTCTTCAGTTCCGTGCTACTCTTGACAGAAAGTGAAGTTTATGTTTATTATGACATGTTTGTATTCATAAAGATACTTTTGGGGGAGTGGCGTTGGATGGAGACCGTCTTACTAGTTATTGTAACTTTTGGAGCTGTAGTGCTGCTTTCATTAAAGTCACGACAGCTTTCGGTGGAGCGGTGGAGGCTCAGACGGGCCGAGGCGGGTCGAGGTGACCCGGCCGCTGGGTTACCCAGCGCATGTGTTCAGGAAGGTTCTCGCAGCGGGGGGGGGGGGGGGGGGGGGGGGCAACAGGGGCCGAGCAGAGGTGACACCCTCTTTTTAGCTGGGGGTCACCCTCGCCGAGAGGTCGAGCAGCAGATGTTACAGGTGACTCGCCAAGTCTGTCAGCAGATGGTCGAACACCGTGGAGGTCGAACGCCGAGCCGCAGACAGCGAGCACTCTGGACCGTCTTGGTGGCCGGTGGCAGCGTTTCGCCCTCGTCTCCGTGAACAGAAAAACATCAGAGCACATCTATGTCGCGTTCACACTCGCTCAACGTGGCGCCGGCTTGCTTGCCAGGACATGGAATCTTGACGGGGAAACATTATAATCTTTTTATATTGTCAAAGCTCTCAATTTTTCACGAACATCTGCATGGTTAAAAAAAATAAGTCAAATCGGACGGGACGCTCACTAACCTAACAGCCAGCTATGTCATCAAAGCACACAGAAGCTCAGATTACACACACACGCACACACGCACACACGCACGCACGCACACGCACACACACGCACACACACACACACACACAGGTGGTGGAGGGACTTCATTCTCTCCATTACTTTATATTTACATAGTAAATTGTTTTCTGCTATAATACTCTGAATACGAGAACCTTTGACATCATTAGTGGGAAAGAAAAAAAAATCTATTTGGGCAGAGACTCCTTCAGCTTGGTGGTATATCTGTATTTATCCACCTTTTTTTAAACACAATTTCACATTTGCCCCATTTACAAATGTGGAAGATAATAAATCATAGGTGTAACTTGTGTTCTTTTTAAAAAAATTTTTTTTTATTACATTGGCTATTGAATTGTTTTCTTGTTGGAGATTTTTTCGTGAAGATTTAAAAGGTTGAAGGTGGGGCTGTTTCGCTCTTTGTGTTTACTGTAACATTTATGTAAAAATAGGACTGAATACAAAACAAACACGCGTAACAACAAATTACTTCTGCATCCAACAGGTTTTTCATGGAGCCGTTTTAAATATTCTAATTCTGAGGGGGGGGGGGGGGTCACTGTGACACTCTGAGGGTCATGTAAAACAATCTCACCCTTTGAACTTGGATTTCATTTTGTGGACAGCACCATTTAGCATTAATTATTCATCACAGATGTAATTACCATCCCTCTTGAATAATGGACTTTGAAAAAAAAAGTTTAAGGACATCAACTCCAGACAATTAAGAAGAAGCCTTTTTCTTTTTCGTCAGTGCATAATATGAAATATGTAAGTGACTGAATAAAACACTCATATTATCAGCTTCCTGGCCAATTAAACCCATTTAATATGACTTTTATTGGTCTAATTCATATTCCGTGCACAGTATCACTTGAGTCTGAATCTGTGCTGCTATATATATATATATATATATATATATATATATATATATATATATATATATATATATATATATATATATATATGATGCATCTTAAAATAAACCTTCTTCTTGCTAACTGTTGCTGCTAACACGTTTGTAACTTTGTTGATGCAGCTTTCACCTTCTCGCTGCACACACGGCGTCTCTTGTGTGAAGTTACACCAAGAGGTGCACTTTCATTAAACCCCAAGCAGCTTTACTAAATAAAGGTGTTTGTTGTATGCCATCAATAAAAGGTCAAATCTAACCCAAAAAAAGAAAATGCAAACGAATCATAAAATATACCGGAGCACAAAAAAAACCAGACGATATATTTTATATGCAATTATATTATGCATAGAGGGAAAATAAAATGAAAGACAAACAACAGATCATGTGAAATGCAGTGTGCTTTTCTCCGTGTAAGGTAAATCAAATGATTGCATGAATATATTTGCTCACACATAAAGAAAAGACAAGTGAGCATGTATTAAATAGCCCGAGTTCCTAATGTAAATCTTATTTCATTTGATTGGGAAGCGATACAAATCTGGTGCCTCCACACTGAATGCTTCATGAGAAGAACTGAACAGCCCGTGGATGCAAACAACAGCCGAGCCTGTCGGTCTGCGCTTGGTGTGTGTGTGTGTGTGTGTGTGTGTGTGTGTGTGTGTGTGATACGGACGATGCCGTCGGAAAAAATAAAAAACAGTCCATCAAAACTGGTCCTCCCTGGTGTATTTTCATACAAGCGCGGATCGGGTTTTCTTTTTCTTTTATGCAGGTGTTGAATAGGCCGGGGCTTGCGCAGGTATTTGTCTACTCTCTGGCAGGGCCAAGGGGATTAGAGAGGCAAGCACTGTGTTGCCATGGTTTCCAGTTCAGCGCTGCCTGCCTCCCGACACCGAGGATAGTTGTTCTTTGTTGGCCTTCAGTATCACACCAATCGTAAGTGGGAGAGCTGAAGATGAATACAGAGATCCTTATACAATAGAAACACAGGTTGTTAGTCATTATATACAGTAGATTTGGCCCTTATGACTGTCTGTGGTCTTATATGTTTTATTACAAAAAAAAAAATGTGTGACCAGAACATTTGGGATATTTCTTTATAAGATGCCATCTGTCCTTTTCACTAAGAAATTATGTAATAAAAATTATTAGAATACCACCAGAAGCCGAATTTGCGGGGAAATTGCATGCCTGAAAATGTCTCTTATCTCCATGTTATTGTGAATGTTAAACCTTCAGTTAAACACAAGACATTTTTGAATACAGAGAATTTGAGGAAGACCTTCGTCATTCCGACAAAAAAGGAGCGAGGCATCATTCCATCAACCCGATCCGACAACATGCCGAGCTACAGTCACACTCCTTCAAATTATTGTCACTTTTGATTAAACCATGTCCCCAAAATTGTATGGGAATAAGACTTGTAGTTAGTTGCAGGACCGGTGGACTTTGCATTTGTGAGATGTAAATTGTTTGCCCTTGGTTTTGGTACTCTCCTGAACTGGTTCTTAAAACATCTCCTTTTATTGCACTTCGTATGTAATTTCCCCCAAAATGAGCTCACAAATCTCACTGATCTGCAGCCCAAGCTCAGTTGCGTGATGCCGCCCCTGCAAGCAGATTTGTGTAAAGCCCTCATATTACTAAATGAGAATGTAAAAGAAAATTGACTTCAACTAACATGTCTTCTTGACAACGAAATGTCGGGTTCTTTTTTTTGAAACGTTGAGTTTCTCTTCGGGGCAAACCGACATTCTCGAAGATCCTCAAGGTTCCCCAATGTTCTCCGCCCATCTGCATCGTTAGAAAAAGCAAATGTGTTGGCAGTAATGCTCAAAGGGTAACATTTTTAATCTTAAACAATTTAAAACACAATGTGTGGCATTCAAACAGGGAATGGAAACTAGAGATTAAAAATGCCATACCATGTAATGCCTGGTGTTTACGCCACTAAATCTCCGGATTTTCTGTTTGCTGTTGAACGTGCAAGATTAGCCACGGATCATCAGTGTAACAAGATAGCATCAGTTACATGTAGAAATGCGTGAGGATGATTATCGTGAACTTCAAGGAGCCTGGTTTTGATGAACCACTGGTGCACAGCAAAGTCAACAGCACAACGCACACGAGCAGTGAGTCTCTGTTAGTTTGTTATACTTGTGCAGAATGTAAAGGGGTTGGATCGGGAGGGAGGCTTGATCAGTGGGTGGGGAGGGAGTGTTCTCATACTGGTAATTGGGAGTTCAGGTGTGTGTTCCTGATGGAAGAAGAACTGTCCAGGTCATCTTCTTGCTTCCTCCACTTCCGTACCATTGATTCATTAATGTTGAATTATCTCGCAGCGGCTCTATTCCCATGTTCTACTGCGTGACTGACAGCCTTGAGTTTGAAGTCCGCGTCGTAAGCGTGTCTCTTGACAGGTGCCATTTTGGGGTCCTTATACACACACACACACACTGTAATACAGTATGTATTACTCCACGATGCTCCTGACTACGGTAGCCGTAAAGGGGCGTTCACAGCAAACGCGTTGCGAATCTTTCGCGCGTCTGGATCCCACGTAAAGTCAACGCACAGGCGCGTTTGGTTGAAATTCACCTATAGACGCGTTTCGCGAGTTGCGAAATTTCGCCAGAGTTGAAATATTTCAACTTCCAACGCGAGTTGCAAAAGTTTCGCAACCCGCCAGCCAATCAGCTTTAAGATGCTCCGCCCGTTGGGCTCTGGTAGCGCTGGAAGCGGAAGTTATCGAGACGGAGTCGGTGAAACTCCCCGAGCTGTGTGAGCCTACGGGTGATGTTATGAACCCAAACACCAGGGTGTTAGATGTTCCGACGTTCATGGGATGTCCACAACAAGTATAAAGCAGACCTAGTGGTTATTTCGACCGTGGTGGATGGAGGAAATTATAATTGTTTTTACCGAGACAAGCCACGTAGGTAAGCCACGCCCCCTTTTCTCAACTGGTTGCGAAAGACACAAATGAACACAACTTGACTGGCGAATAAACTGACGCGAGTTATAAAGCCGTTTGGTGTGAACGCACCATAATGCTGCAAGCGGTGCGGCTTTGTAGTTTACCAAAGTCGTACTAAAACATTTTGACAGAGCGCCGTGTACCACACAAAATCGCTTCGAGGTCAGTAAGCACAACCAGAATTAATCCATATATAAGGCACTCCAGATTATAAGGCGCACTGTCGTTTTTTTGAGAAAATTAAAGGCTTTTAAGTGCGCCTTATAGTGCGGAAAATACACACATATATATATATATATATAAATATATATATATATATATATATATTGTGTATATATACACACACACACACACACACACACATAAATATATATATACACACACACACACACACACATAAATATATATATACACACATTTCCGTATAGACATCATTCGACCTTGTACTGAAAGTCGTTCACAACATAAACTAAACTGCTGTTACCACAAGTAACGCTCTGTTATTCGTTATTTTTCACACCGAGGTATTCATTGTCTCTCCTTTCTCCCCTCCTGGCGATCCACAGGGGACGAGGTTCCCCTCTCCTGCTCCCCGGAGCACCTCCTCCAGTGGAACCCACAGACAGGCCTGAGGCCTGTGCGGCCTCCAGAGACCGACGGCAGGAAGCCGGGAAGCCACTACCCTTGCAGAACAGCTTGCAGATATGAAGAAAAGTCCTCCGTCTAGAAGCAGACACCATCCCAATGAGCACATGCATCGTTACATCTTGTTGCTTCATAACATGCATGGAGGTCTTGAAAAACTGCTCCCACGTTGCACCAAACATCTCCAAACACGATAAGATATGGCCGAGTTCCTGCTTTGACTTTCTCTACACAAGCACTTCTTTGATATCTTCTGGATGCCTCCACCTGTTAACCAAGTCCACTTATCCTGAGGTAAGTCTGGACATGGGTCATCACACTTGAATTGAGCCTGGCTGAACTCATTACAGAGAAGAAGAACCTGTGGGAGACAGCACGGGGAAACTGAAACCGAGTTGCTGTCAGGTATTAAATCTGCTGTGTGGCAGAATTTGGGATTTTTCCACGGATAAAGAAAAAAAGGGCAACAGGACGACTGACAGGGAAATTGCCTGGATTCTAAAGGAGCCCCGTCAGGGGGGGGGGGGGGGGGGGGGGGGGGGGACTTGCAACACCCCTCACAACACAGGGAAAGATGTGTAGTTGCTGTAATATACACACACGGTATAGTTTCATGTTGCAAGCCATTTCTCTCTTTGCACTAGTGAGAAAAGCCCCTCGAATACAGCACGCATACACATTTTGTACACTTTGTATTTTCAATAAAATCAATTTTAAAATGATTGATATTATTAATAATAACGGGGCACCACCACTAACCAAACTGTGGGTGAAGTCTTAAGGGTTGAATCTGAATACTGACAACAACAACAACAACCAGTTATCGTCACAACACATATGCACGATAATAATCACAGAAAACTGCTCTTTGAAACATCTGTAACAATACCGATCAAAAATCATTATGTATTCAACAAACATACAATTACAAGCAATTGTGTGTGTGTGTGTGTGTGTGTGTGTCTGCGTGTGTGCGTAAGAGGGTGGGTGGGCAGATGTAGTCATGCAAAGTGGTTACGTCCACGCAAGACCTAACAATGGCGGCGTGGATAAGACACACAATGGAGGCCGCGCTTACACGCCACTTGTGTATGAAATAAGCGTAACACTGTGTGTGTGTGTGTGTGTGTCAGTTTGACAAGTAGAAGAAAAAGACGACGCACTCAGAATAAGCGCCGATTCTCATCTGGAGGCGGAGAAAAAGATTTGAAGAATAATATAATAAGTGGGGGAGCCGGGGCAAGTTATGTTTCTCTTTCAGGACCCAAGAGCGTTTGTGTCCACAGAGACAGTGTTGGAACTATTACCTACGTCTTTAAATAGCCTTGATGACGTCATGGGTTCCGGTCCAATGAGGCACCAGCGTTGTAATTCGAACAAAATCTCACACTCGGGTGACATTTTGAAGCTGCTCATACCAAGGTGGGCTTTTGTCTTTACATTTCGGCCTCTGTCTTTGTTCCAACCACACGGGGAAGTCCCAACTGTACGACATGTTTGGAAATGGGCTCAGAGTGCAGCCGGGTGACGTGCTTTCGTCGCACTCGGTGGTCAAAAAGCCAATGGGGCGTTTTTTTTTCAAAGTCGTTTCAAAGAATTAGTTTCACAGCATCCTGTATGGCGGCCGCTGCCACCAGTTTGAAATGTGTGTGTGTGTGTGTGTGTGCGTGTTTGAATGCTGATTGTGACGTAAAGCGCTTCGAGTGGTCGATAAGACTAGAAAAGCATAGACCCCGTAGATATTGCTCTCCAAAAAACAATACACATAATAAACACAAACTAAATCGGTGCTCATACATTTCAGTCCTGCTACGTGTTCCCCTCCCCGGGGATGAATGGGGAGAGGGGGGGGGGGAAATAAAAGAAACTCCTAATTGGGCCCGTGCTTGGATTCGCTCGTCATTAATCTTCATTCACAATACTGTGAAACTTGTATCGCATATGAAAATCAAATATTATCATTCCACGCCACGCCTCTCCATTACGCTATTGTCAATGCACAGGGAGCTTCATTAAAATGACGGTAGCTATGGCAACTATCACCCAAGACGTCCTGGCTAATAAGCGTTTTATCTATCGCGACAGTCGAGGGTTAAATGTTTTTAAGAAATGGTGAATAAATGAACGGAATAATCTAATAATCTGTCAAAGGAAGTGCCTCGAGCATAGCTGAGAATGAAGTGATGTCTCGCCAAGTGGATTTCTGCATGGCTGCGTCCGCATCACGCCTGCAGCCACCGGAGCTCATAAAAATAGGTTTTAGTTCATGCAAACAATCTAGGTAAAATAGCACTGGAGAACATAACATGGTTATTCAAAAACTACATTGTGGTTATTTGATTGTTGTTGTTTACTTGCTTAAACATTTACTTTATATTTAAATGGTCCTTATGGCCAGATGCATGCTAAATTTCTTTTAACCATCCTTACTTTCAAGGATTTATTTCTTGTCAAACTGTAAAAATACCTAAATAAAATAAAAAAATACCTAAATAATAAAAAAATAAAAAATACATTATGGTTAAGAGAAAAAAGATTCACCTTATTTCCAGTCAGAAGCTAAACTAATCTATTGTTTTTATTTGATCTTGACTTCTATTAACTCACAAGGTTTTTCATTCATCAAAAGAAAAATCAAACGGAAAGCGAGCGCTGTATTACACGATCAATGCAGCTGCTATTACAGTAGCGATACAATTGCTTAACCACCGGCTAGGTCAATTAAAAAGGACGACTTCATGATTTCAAAATCCATTTTGCAAAGTATGTTTTGCATTACTCATCCATACTGCTGTCGCCGCAGCTGCGAGTGTCTCTGTATTCATAAGGCACGGTGGGAAGCAAATGAACTTTCATACGTGCCTGACATAATATAAATAAAACATCCCAACTATCCCAAGGACACATTTTAATTTACACTTGGCAGCGAAAGGGATCCAGGGGGCGCCGGATTTGCCAACCGATGATGTTGTGCCAAGTAAACATAATGACAAATAAAATGGAAAAGCTCCTGGGAAATATGATCACGTTTTGGTTTGTGTAAAACAATGTTACAGCCATAAAAGCAGGAGGATGGAGTCACTTACATTACTGTTGTGGTACTTTTACCACAGGGTCACTGTACACGCATCGGTTCCACCTCCTCACTTGTTTCCTCCGGCGTGCGAGAGATGACGGCAGTAATGCGAAGGGTCTCCGGGTCTCTCCGGTGTCTCATGTCCTGATGAGTTCATCCTGCACACAATCATCTGGGTTCAAAATGTTAATGTCCACATTAAGATGCTTTCACAAATCAAAGCAGTGGGCTAAACTATGTGTCACAAGAGTGGTAATTTCCCTGCAGACTTAAGGAAATATATATCCGAATTAGGTTTCGGTTGCATTGTTAATCTTGATTTATCTTCGCTAGACACTTAAAAACAAAAAATAAAAGAGGACGCTGCAAAAAATAAAGCAAAGGAATATATATATATCTTTGGGAATTCACAGTCATCCAGGTCACATCGACTTCTTGCAGTGGCACTACTTAGGCAGTGGATTTAAAATGAGCAAAGATCAGAGAGATAAAAGTGTCTGCAGACTTAAAACCTGGCGCCGAATGAGACGGGCGACGCCGTTTGTGCACAACGTGCTCGTGTGAAATCATGCAGGAAAATTCACTGAACATTTTCAACGTTTGACCTTGGACGGTCGGAGTCCTCGCGGTTCCTTTGTTTTCACGTGTCACGGGGACTTAAAGCCTCTGAACATCACTGAGTGTTGCAGCTCTTCTCATGTTTAGACTAATATATTGACATCTTCCCTGAGTCGCCCATTAGCTTCGTTCAATCTGGCACAAATTACACCGTTAACATGCTTTTTTTGGTAGATGATCAATAAATACTAATAATAATGTACACTTTATTGATCCCCGTGGGGAAATTCTTCTTTGCATTTGACCCATAGTTATTAAGGAGCAGTGGGCTGCAGTGAAGCGCCCGTGGAGCAACTGGGGGTTCAGTGTCTTGCTCAAGGACACTTCAACATGCAACTATGGGGAGAGCGGGGATCGAACCGGGTACCTTGTGGTTGCGGGACGACCCACGAGCTACAGCCGACAAATAGAGTGTTCTGCATGTGTTTAAGCTTATCAATTACATTTCAATTCATTTTTATAGCCCAATATGGACCCTTGCATTTTAATGAGGATCAAAAGAAAGGAAGAAACCTCAGGATGTGAACACGTCTGTCCTTTATACAGCACGTACGCTCCATGATGCAGTTTTCCAGACTCACATGAGATACTGGAAACAAAAGTCCACCCTGAAATGCTCAAATTGCAAATAAATCCAGTGAGCATCTATCTGTCAGTGTCAACGCAGACCGGGTTTAAGATATAGAAAGTAAAGAAGTTCTAGACAGCAACTTAATTCCGTCAGTGAAATTTATTGTGCTGCTGCAGTTTGGAGAACTCTGTCCTCCCCCAGGCCACACAAAACATGAATGACAGACCGAGCTCTCAACAAATACTGCGGCCGGGCAGCTTCAATCAGACAAACTGTTTCACCTGTGTGTGTGTGTGTGTGTGTGTGTGTGTGTGTGTGTGTGTGTGTGTGTGTGTGTGTGTGTGTGTGTGTGTGTGTGTGTGTGTGTGTGTGTGTGTGTGTGGGTGTGTGGAGGGTAAAAAAACAGAAAAATAGACTTGTCTTGCAGCCAGTGTGCAGAACTCGAGGTTCAGAACCAACGCAATGTAAATTCAATGCAATTTGGTTGAGTGTAGGATCGTCGTCAAGGTTACGCATGAACACATTTACCCGTCAGTCGGTGCAGAAGCTCATTAGCGGTGAAGCGGCTTACGTGAGCCGACACACAAGATGGTCCGGTTCAATTTCACGTTGGAAAGAAGGCACAGAGAAATCAATGAAACCCGAGCCTGATAGACACAAGAAATAGAAGGAAAAAAAAACTTCACAGATGTATTCCATAAAACAGCAAGCAAATATGCCATCGCTGGAAAAGCACTCTCTGAAGTGCTACTCCACCAACCTGTTCTCAGCTCAGTGTGCAAATAAGAGTCGATGAAGTTTTTTTGACTCGCCGTCAGCAGCTGCCTCAGTTATCTGATGATACTTGGCTCTTGGACCTTTTTTTTGGGTGTTTATTTCTATATTTTAGATTTAACGTACACAATATGAATAACATCTATGATCTTCCCCTCTTGTCTCAGCTCGAGCCGAGTCTCTCCGATTCAGTGTTAACCGCTTTAAGCTTTTTTTCCTAGACGGTCTCGGGTCATATAAAAACTGAATTATAATCCATCCTCATCAGTTTAATGCGTTTATTGCTCTTTATTGGGGTCAGTGAAGTGGGTCCACGGTGGATTAAATTCATCGCTCGGTAATAAAAGCAAAAAGCTTTGTAAACAATGTGTATCAATTCTTGTAAAGAGCAGACGTGCAATATATAATTTCTCTGGCAGATTGCGTGTGTGTTCTCCATATGTCTTTATGTCACGTAAACACGAGCGGTGCAGGTGTGCTCAAACAAGCAATGCAGGCGCCACTGATACCGGAGATGCTTTTCTTTCATCTTCTTCTAAGAGACAATATTTGCAAGAATATATATATATATATATTGCCAGAATCAGTTCCAGCTGACATGCTCCTGAGGCTGAATTGCTCCTAAATTGAAGTACTCCTCTTAAATATACATATAAAGAGCAGTTCTACTATATTTGGATGTTAAATACTGTAGATTTATACCATCAAATACAAGAAAATTTATTTTTGACTGAGTGAGTTTCAAAAAGAGTTTCAAAAAGAAAATGTGTCATGGACCGTTATACATCGTTAAAAATAAGTACCTTTTTTCTGGATCTCTTGCATCATCTGAGGGAAACTATAAAGTCTTTCTCGCAAATTAAACATGCACTCGAGTGCAGATCTCTGCCAGGTGTGTCTTCACAGCTGTATTGTTTGATTGAATGAATACAAACTACTATAGGGCGTCGTAAAAACAACCATTTTTGTTGTTGTTGCAAACTCAAAAACAGACGTATCCAAGCGATCGGCTCGAAATTGCTGCGTGAGTTGCGGAATACGATGCGTTGGCGCACAAAAGTGTGTTAAAGAGTCGTGAGTGAGGGTTCAGCAGGCGGTCAATGGCAAATAAAAGGTGAAAGTGAGAAAGTGTGAGTCACTGCAACCGCGAGAGGTCCCCGAGCATGCGGCTGTAATTGGCCAACGTTTGGTACAGTTTGCTGCAGCAGAATGTGGGATTAGCCGCGGACAGACGTTCACACTCGCTCCCTCACGCACACATGAGACCGACGGCGTGATTCCCCCGGGGGAGATGATACCACTTAATGTTGAACCCCCTGGACAAATGAAATGCCCAGTTGAGCTCAGGCTGAGATACAGTAACACGGTGCCTCATGTATCCTGGTGTCAAATTTGGCACAAGACCAGAATCTGTTCAACAGGTTTTTCATTTTTTTTATGATTATGATTGTCGCATCGTTATCGAGTAGGTCTGAATATCACATCTGAATAAAAGCCATTCTTGATGAGCCTGAGGGCGGCAGAAGCAGCAGCAGAGCAGCAGCAGCATTAAACAAAAACAAATTCCTTGTAAAAGATAAATAACATTTTAACAATATTTAGCATCATCACATTAATAATAATAATAATAATAATAATAATGCATTTAATTTATATAGCGCTTTTCATAATACTCAAAGACACTTCACATAATTAAAACATCCTAAAAGCTAAAAAATAAATAAATAAGAATAGCTAACATACAGGTAAAACAAATAAATAGGGACTTTCTGAGTCGCTCGGACCCTGATAATAAAACAAAAACAAACAATCACACATTAAAAGCAGTTCTGAACAGGTGGGTTTTGATTTGCGATTTGAAAAAGGAAAGATTAGTGCAGTCTCGGATGAGTTTGGGGAGAGAGTTCCAGAGGGAGGGGGCAGATATGGAGCAGGCTCTGTCACCCCACGTCCGGTGCTTGGTCCTATGTGGGATGGACAGGAGATTGGCATCAGAGCAGCGGAGCTGACGGGATGGAGTGTGGTGGTGGAGCAGGTCGGTGAGGTAGGAGGGGGCCTGATGGAGTGTGGTGGTGGAGCAGGTCGGTGAGGTAGGAGGGGGCCTGATGGAGTGTGGTGGTGGAGCAGGTCGGTGAGGTAGGAGGGGGCCTGATTATGGAGGGCTTTGTGAGTGAGGAGAAGGATTTTGTATTGGATCCGTTGTGGGACGGGGAGCCAGTGAAGGCTCTGGAGAACAGGGGTGATCACGGGAACAGGAGTGGGTGAGCAGGCGAGCAGCAGAGTTCTGGATGTATTGGAGTTTGTTTAGGATTTTGGAAGATGTGCCATAAAGAATACTATTGCAATAGTCAATTCTGGAGGTGATGAAGGCGTGGATTAAAGTTTCAGCAGCATATGAGGAAAGTGATGGGCGGAGACAGGCAATGTTTTTTATATTACTTAAAACCACTGTATGTAACTCCTGTTATTATTATGAATGTGCAGTGCATGCCTCGCTTTGTGTGCTGCAAGCAAGCGGCAGGCCGAGAAGTGTTTTGACCGCAGTGAAAATCTTGTTTTTGAAACACTTAAATAAATAAATAAAATATGGATTGTAGTTGAATTTTGGAAATGATTACGTCTTTTTTTTTTTAATTTTTTTTTACTTTGACTGTTGGGATTTACATTGTGGAATGGTGTTTTTACGAAGAGTTTGTGCACGACCCGAGCCTCGATAGCAACAACTTTACCATCAACGCTGCGCTCCGTGTGTCGAGCTGTTCAACATGAAAAGAGAGGAGACGCTCATTAGTGTTCGAATATGATTGTCAAGCTTTGATCTACTGGTACTTTATGTCTGTGACCCATCTCATACTTGCCGTCATTGTCAGACATGCTTTGGTTCCAGAAACATTTTAATCTTGCTCTATTTCTTATATACTTTTGCGCTAGTATTTTCTGGTTTTGGAGTATCTCTCTTACAACAGCCCCATGTGGAGGAATCCATCTGGTCTGGTCTATGGTTGCTAAGCCATGTTTGGTTCAGCTGACGGTCAATTCTAACAGCATCAGCAAGGTTTAAAAAAAAAAACTACTTTATTGTCATTTCATAGTGTTCGTCATGAAATAAATTTAAATAAATACATATCGTTACAGTTAACGGTAACACTTTATAATAACTGCACGCTATGAAGCATTAGTGAAGTATGAGTAAACACTTAATTCATCATTTCCTTTATACATGATGGATTCACCATTTGTAAATGAAGTATTATATAATGCTTCATAGCGTGCCGTCATTATAAAGTGTTACTCAGTATACTCCTGTAACGGTAACCGGGCTCCAGCTCGGGTTTCGGGGAGAAGGTAAACCATCTTGCTGTAAGCTGCACCGATGATTCATTTAATGCACTTTTTCTTCACCGCTCTCTCCAGCTGAGTTTCCTCTTCTCCACCTTCTCCCCTTTCACCCCTTTCACCCACTGACCCTGCTCTTCCTGGGACGCTGCTGTAGCACACCTGGCTCCCTGTGAATGTGAATGTGTTTGATCGTCCACCATATTTTGTTCTCTTCCCACTGATGACAACGCTGCCTAACTCCACATGCTTTCTAGGCCTTAGCCCCGGCGCTCTTCTTGCACCTGCCGTCTCCTCTTCGTCTTTGTGCTGACGGTGGCAAAAAGTCTGCACCTAAACACATTGATCATTACTCGTATACTCGCTCCTCTTTCTACACAACATAATCAGTGTCCCGAGTCACACTTGCTGCATAATAAGTTCCCCTTAATAAATGTTACAATTTAGGTTGATAACGGTGAATTGCAGTATTTTAACCGCACGCACATTGAAACAATACCGTGTCTAGTTATTCAAGTAAAGCAAAGGTAGGTTTTTTATTTTCACTTACCTGACCTAGAGATGCTTGACTACCATTTAGTCACTCATATGCAAATCTCCATTAAGTACGCCATGCAAAACATGTGGTTTGGATTTACTGATTAAAAAGAAGTGCTTATTTTCAACATAATGGTTCAATACCTCAGCTACAGCTCTTATCTTTATCTTTATTTGTGAAAGGTTCTTGAAAATAAAGAATAATGCATTACAGTCATAAGCTCGTATCCTCTTCTTGGCCGGTTGCCTCCGGATCGGACCACGATGCAGACACATGTTCCACCGCTGTTTGGCTGATGTGCTCATCGGGTGTCAAGGTCAGGCACTGGATCAACTGCTGACGATGTTTTATGTTTAAATTGTCAGATTATGGTCGTCTTTCTGCTAATGAGCAGATTGTAATCACCAGAAAAATGAAAGCATTGCTTGTTTGTTCAAATGCTTGAACTTACTTTTTGAACACCTCTTGCTGCTACTAATACTACTTATAATAATACTAACATGTTCTTTAATCATTCATTACCAAAGAAGGGTGTCTTAACCTGCAATAACAGCTTTCACTGCTAGTTTCAGATGACGTTGTGTAAGTAACAAATCCATCTGCATCCATCTGTGCGCCCGTGGGCGTTTTGGTCTTAACACGAGGTGTGTTCAGGCGCATTAATATCTTCATGCAGCATTGACCAACAACTACCTGGTTGAAAGTCAATGGCAAAGTATTTTCCTGGTGTTCAAAGAGCATTATTCAGGAAAGGAAGATGTGCCTTGAATACCTCGGCGGGTTCACAACAGAAAGAGTATCAATCATTTTGTTTCCCGCATTCTGGTGAATTTACGGTGGAAATGTTTTTATTCTTAAGGAAAACACACTGAGAGTTTTCTCATATCTCTTGTTCATCGTGATGCACTTAGAATTTATACTTTTTTTTTTTTATAGGGACTGCGACAAATAGTGCAAACAGGAAATGAACCTCATGAGGACACTTCGAGGTCTGTGTGGAATAGTTGGAATTTTGAAGCTTCATTAATTGACATTCAAATCCTAAACAAACATTTGAATGCGGCGACGCTCTTTTTTTTTTTGCTGTATTTCTGCTCAGTTGCAGATAAAGAAAAGGCAACACTAGCAGACACATCTTCACGACATGTTGAGTAGATACCAGTCGTTGCATTGTAGAACTGTTTCTGACTCATGTGAGACGTCAAGGTGTTGTTAAATACAATTAAAAAAGATGACTGTAATCATTTCCAAAATTCACATGTTTTTATCTAACGAAACACTCTGCTTCAAGCCATGTGTTGGTGTTTAGCCTCTCAATAACATTTTCACTGCAGAAAAGAACTCACTGAATAGCCATTTTAAATACCTGGCCTTTTAAAGGAAACACGGCACTCTGACTGGCCAAAATGATCACCTGTGATTAAATAAAAGACTAAATATGACCCCATTTTCCCCTCGCACCTTCCTTCGTGTTAAGATAATGTGCCTTTCAACTGGAAAACATCGGAAATGCACTTGCAGGATAGATTGTTTGAAAAGGCCCCTCTAAGAAAACAAACATTATCATTTATTTTTGGCGCTGTGTTTATGGTTCGTGGTCCTGAGGGGAACGTATGACTCTTCAGTTTTTAAACTCCGCCATGTTCACCCGAATCAGCCATCTGTCCGTCACGCAGCAGCTCGTTTTCGGAGGGCACCGATAATCGGCCTATTTCTGAGGTCGGAGGACTTGTTGCCACAACTTACCGTCTCTCTCTGGGATCGTCGGTGAGAATATCCGTCCCAATCGTATCTTTCACCTCACACTCTGATGCACTTAGCCTCTTATACCTTTCTTGCTTACTTGTCATGCACATTCGCAAACGCTGGCATAAATATTTCATTAAAAAAACCAGAGAAAAAAAAAAGACCAGAAAATATTCCTGAAGGAGAAGCGAAAACACTCCCACTCATTCCATCGCTGTCGCTTAACCGGAATGAAAAAAAGATGCCTGGAGAGAGGGGGCGAAGCGGCGTGTGCACGCTTCTAATGACAGCTGTGAACACGCCAGGTGCACTTTTACCAGCTACACCTGTCAGTGCATGAGACAGAAATATGAACTAACATTAACTGAACTAACTAGATGTATCTTTTCCCTGGGCAGTAGTTTCACGAGACAAAATCTCTAATATCTATATACACTTATAAAGGATTTTAGAGCGACTTGCAGATATTTCAGATAATTTACCAAATGACATGCAAAACAAAAGCAATAACTACTCCACGCTTTCTGACTTCAATGTTAAGTTACATTTGTGATATTTGTGACGTGTTTTCCGTATTTTTTATACGCATTACGCGTTTACGTACTTGTTTTGCAGTGTTTTTCCTCAACATTTTCCTCAACATACTTCGTGGTTCTGTCGCTAGTTCCACTGCAACAATGTGGCATAAAATCACAATGCGGAAGCAAACTTCCAGTCATTCCCAGTGAGGACGCCAGGCCTTTATGGCGTTAGTCAGCATAACTGTGAGGCAGTGATAAGCAACCTCATGTACACACACACACACACACACACACACACACACACACACACACACACACACACACACGTATGTGCACATTGCATGTGGTAGAGATCTGCATAATAGATGGACTTTTAAATCCTCCCCAAAGAAGCACACAAGCTCAGACTCTGGTGGCGTGAGGTTGTGTGTGCGTTCGATGGTGAAGTATATTGAGGCCTTGAGTATGCACACTGAAGAAAATTATTTGGACCCCTTTTAGTTATTACTTGATTTAATCAAGGTCATTTCACTGATTTTAATATGTTATTGAATCCTACTTATCTTTTTTAATTAATCTTAACTCATATTTCCATGGTTTACGAAAAGCTAATTTCCTCCATTTAAAGGTAACATGAAAATATTATGTACATCAATTTCCACATCTGCGCATGTGTGCGTCCACAAGCCCCGCCCCCTTTCCCCTGTCTAGGCGCGAATTTCTTTCCCCTTGAAAGCTGTCCTGTATCTCCTGCTGTCAGGTTCCCAAAGCGCTCCGTTTTCAGTAAGAACACATTTTAAATTCATTGCTGTGTTGTATTTTTACTTTATCAGTTGCCAATAAAAAAAGTAGTTAGCTAACGTTAAGGCTGTCTGCTGTGTCTTACCTAATGTTAACTGAGGCCTAGTGCTGCTAACGTTAGCTCAATGTAGCCTACACCATTAAGGCTAGGTTAACATTAGTAGAATAATTTAAGTGAACATAATTATCTAACTGGATGCTGCTATCAAGATAAATGCGTGATGCATCACATGCTTTTCTTGGTTGACTCGTAAGTTTGTGGCCACTAAAAGTTGAACCTAAGCAATGTAAATTGACTAGCTAGCTGTTAGCTAAGTAATGTTAATTTACTTTAGCTAATGTCAATAGCTTGTAGCTTAACCTTCCCGGGTTTCTCGGCTTGTAGAAAGGTTTAACGTTACGGACCGACTTTAAGTATATTTATTTAACTTAAACTTATCCGTGCGGTGATATTTAAAGGGAACAAAAACAAAACCAAAAAAACAACTAAAGTTCAACATCGTTTGCTACTCTCTGGTGCCAAATGGGTTAATGTTACCGCAGCCATTGTTAACGTTACCCCTCTGTGTCGAAGGTAAACAGAACGGGGTCCTAACGCCATTACGGTAAGAAGGCCTCGCTGTTGCCTGAGCAAAACGAAACAACACAGAGTCCCGCGTCGCTCTGCTCAACTCTTTTCTGTGCGAGTATCTTTTCACTTTGTGGTAGCTTTTCCTCGGTTATACACTAATGAGCCAGAGTTAGCTTAAACATGTAAAGGTAGCTCTGAAAGCACGGAGGAAATGAAAAATGTAAGCTGCAGCTCCTCTGTAGACAAGCATGGTTGATATATGACCACAGTCCGAAATTAACTAACTAAGGTAGCTTACCCACAGTATTTTGTCTAGTAATAATTCAGAATTGACACTAATCATCAAAATATATATATTTTATTTATTATTTATTCCAAGTCATTGTACAGGGGGTTATACTTCACCTATTTTGCAAATAATGATGATTGCTTTAAGAAACCTTTCTGCCTTTTGTTGGTCATTTCTATAGTAATAATGAGGCTTTATTTAAATATAAAATGAGTTTTTTGGGATCTGATTTGAGTCGTTAGCTTAACCCAAATTACTAAGGTTTATTGAACAATTACCTCTTTCTTAAAACAAATTTATGTTTGTGAATTCGTGAATATTTTTTTTGCAGTTTTTTTCTATCTGATGTTGTTGTGACGTGGAACAGGGTCTAACTCCTTGGGGACCTCATATTGTTTTGGTAAGTACATTTAACAAACAAACTTTTCACAGGTATGCTGACCCCAGCAGTTCTGCTCAGGATCAAGTTGTTCCATGGGCGCTTTTCATCTTAAATGCAGAGGTCAAATTTCATGTTTATTTGTGATGATTAAAAAAATTAAGTTATATTGTACATTTTAGGTTATTACATCATATAAATATTGTCCAATTTATTGAAATTGTTGTACTGATTTATGTATTTCTAATTATTTAATAATTGAATTGTATTGTATGTGTCTTTTACACAGGAGACAAGTGATGTCAACCGTAAATCCTTGACATTGCGTTGACATCAAAAGCGGTGCAAATCTTTTGTGTGAGTAGATCCCATGCAAAGTCAATGCACAGACGGGATTTTTTTCGCCGGGCAGCGCGAAAAATTCACCAGAGTTGAAATATTTCAACTTTGCGAATATTCACAACGCTTTTGGTGTGAACGCAGCATAAAGGCTCTTTGTATCCACCTGGGTGAGGATGAGGGACAGCTCGTTCGGGAGTATATGGTAAGTCATTTGAATTGATTTGCCAGTCACATGTTATGTGTTGAGATCATAATGTCACCCACATCAATTTTCAGAAGTTCATGTTATAATTGACAGTAGGTTGAGAATATTCATATGAAAATGAAGTATTGTGAACAGGTATCCTTTTCTAAACATTCACTGACATCCAATACTTGATCAAAAACAGTATGGCTTTGACAAGCTTTGTGGTCTGGAAATGAAATCCAGAACTGTAAAACAACATGCTTGTTGTTATGGAATGATGATAATCCATGAAAAGGCTAAATCTCTTTAAATTGTTGTATCTGTTTTATTCAAATGAACCAAACTGTTTAAAAGAAGAAGATACCCTAACTAACCAATATTAGTCCATCTCTTAATCTTATCTGACCTATGGCACTCAGAACGAAGCTGTCATTCCTATGTAAATCTTTAATAACACCTCACAGATAAATAGTTTTATTAAAAACTATATATTTTTATATATTATTATGCAATGTTGATACAGTAAAGTATATACATTTCATGAATACGTGTTTTTCTCTCCTATTTTCTTTAAACATACAGGATATCGAAGGAGATGACATCCTGAGACCTGCAAAAGCGGAGCATGCGCATATGTCATCAAAAAGGAGGAGAAATGGGACAATGTGATGACGTTGAAGGACTAATCATCCTCGACAACTGGATCTGTGGCCCGAGCTTGTGCAAAGATTCCGGGAGTCATCTACGCTCTGAACATGGCTTATCCCAAAGAGCTAAGATACTAAATAAAATTGAGTAAATTCAACACAACATTTTTTTCTTTTTACACCTGTCTGTCAGGGAGCAACAGCCAATCGGAGCACAAGAACAAGGCGACAATGCAACAAGAGGGAACTCTGCTGTATGTGTTGCATTCACAACACAAACCAAAGTTGTTGTTACACCTGGAGGAGAGGATGGGCAGAGGGCGAGGATCCGAGTGGGAATCGCAGACGTCGTGAAAGATGAAAGTAATAAATGAGCAAAAAAAGAGGACATTAATACTATTTGCAGCAGCAGCTCTGTCTTTTTATTATTATTATTATTTGCATACATTCTATGATGCTTGATCTGTAATATGAAGTCATTTCTCAGTCCCATTTTATCTTAGTCCCTCTCACATTTGGTGAAAGTAGAACACTTTTACCCCAAAAAAACATTAAAAGAAATTTGTTTTTAGACATTTATTACATGTATTTACTATTTTATTCATATGTTCCACAACTTTTGTGAACCTAAGGTTTTTGGTAAACCAGTTTCTCATCTACATGAGTAAAGGTATGTTTTCACAAGACATTTGAAGAATCTTTAATAAATCAGACTTCAACTTTTCAGCTTTAGAGCCAAATTATCTTTTTTACACTGTAGCCTAAAGACAACTGGTGCTTCATTAAATGGATAGCTGAGATTGTTTTTAATGTATATCACATGTATCAAATGCAAGTGCCTCTAAAAAAAAGATGAATTTAAGAAATTATGTAAAGGGGTTTAAAGTGTATGCTTATAGAATGCACTGTATGAATGTATTGAGTGGATACCTCCATGTTTACGTATAAACTACACAGAATTTACTCTGAACCCTCATTTGCATATTCCGTAACTTCACCGTGTTACGGAATATGACATTAAAGGCATGGAACTTACAGCACATGAACATTCCGTGCCAGTTCCCTTATATATAGTCCATCCAGCGTTGCAGCAACAAACACTAAAGTTTTTACTAAAGCTCTTCAGCCGTCTTCAGTTTTAATGGGTAAAGTATTTGGAAAGTTCTTCACAGCTGTGGAGAAGGAGGAGTTGCCTTCCAGCTCAGAGGACATTGGTGTCGTCGCTGCAAGATGGAAGAGGAAACAAACAGAAGATGGGGAAAGCCTACCGAGGAAGAGAAGTAGGAAACCGGGCCCCTTCCCGTGGGACGATGAGTTGCCTTCCAGCTCAGAGGACATTGGTGTCGCTGTGGAGAAGGAGAAGGAGTTGCCGTTCAGCTCAGAGGACACTGGTAAGCTTTATGCCGATATTTTAACTATTATTCTGCTATAAATGATTTAAGACACATTGAATGATTGTCTTGTCTTTTAGTTTGAGGGACTCTTTGTCCTCGTTCGTGTTGTGAATGCCGGTAAATTCATGTTGTGATGTTTTTTCTCCCATCTCTAGAAAGCGGAAACACACCCAAGGCGGCTCTGAGCGAGGGAAGCGCTAAGAGGAAGGCGGTCGACGATGACGGACCGGTTGCGAAGAAGTACAGGCTTCTAGACGAGTCAGACGTGTTTAAGGCCAAGTACCAGCAGCTGAAGAAACTTGGCCAAGGATCGTTTGGATGCGTGTTTGCTGGCTACCGCAGAGCGGATAATCTACCTGTAAGTGTTCCTCACATTTTCTTGCACACACATGCAGACACACACATGCACAGTACGGTCAGAAAGTGTAACCAAAAAGTCTTCTTTCTACCTCTTAGGTCGCCATCAAGCATATCGACAGGAAAAAAGAGTTCCACCTTTCCCAAGAAGATGATGGGTACACGATCCCCATGGAGGTCGATGTCCTAGAGCATCTACAGGCCAACTCAGAACAGCATTCAGCACCAGTTCACCTACTGGACTGGTACGTTGAGGAACAGGGGCTGATCCTGGTGCTGGAGAGACCGATGCCGGCCGTAAACCTCTGCAACTACATCCTAGACAAAGGAGGCCACTTGAAGGAAACGGAAGCCAAGGTAAGCTGCTGTAGTCATCTCAGAGTCACAGCCATGAAAACATGTCCAAGCATCATCTCTGATCCCTCAACTCTCTCTTTTTGTCTTTCAGATTATAATTAATCAGTTGGTGGATGCAGCCATTGACCTCCAGGAGAATCACATTTTCCACCGGGACATTAAACCGGAAAATCTTCTTATTGAGACCTGCATGAAGTCGCCGCGACTTCGCCTCATCGACTTCGGTCTGAGCTGCTTCGTCGAAGACGGAGACACCCATGACGTCTTTTACGGTAAGAAGTCCAGCTTCACTCCTGCTCTGTATTAACATTACTCATCGGTGACTTTTACATTGAAACAATTGCTCCTCCTCCTCACTGTCTCTTTATTATGTCTGTATATTTTAGGTTCTTACGTCCCCCCGGAGTGGTACATTCATGAGAAATACGAAGCCGGACCCTCGACAGTATACCAGATCGGAGTGGTCCTGTTCCCCATGTTCCACGGCGTGTCATATAGCGAGAACCTGTCCTTTGAGAAGCTGAAGAACGGCAGGCGGATTTCCCAACGTAAGAGAAACATACACAAATATGTCGGCAGACACAAATCTATTGACGTTGTGATGGATCACAGGACCTCACCCTTTCTTCTCTTTCTTTCTCTCCAGATTGCAAAGATTTCTACAAGGCGTGCATGCATGCGGACCCGGATCAGCGGTTCACCCTGGAGCAGCTGAGGAATCACCCGTGGCTGAGATAGTATCACACACACACACACACACACACGCCTACATTTAAATATCCAAGTGTCCTTGAGCAAGACACTGAACCTAAATTGCTCCCGAGGGTTGAGCCCTCTGTGTTTTAAATTGGAACATATGTGATATATGTGATATATATGATATATGTGATCTTAGAATTAACATTAACATAATTAAGAAGTGTGTGACGAAAGAGAGGTGTGACGAGGACCAAACTCTAACTTTAACGTGAAGAGGTCTGAACTTTTACTTTAACACGACGCATGCATACAGACCCGGATCAGCGGTTCCCCCTGGAGCAGCTGAGGAATCACCCGTGGCTTAGATAGTATCACACTTCACACACACACAAACGCCTACATTTAAATTTAAACATAAACTACAAAACGTAGATTTAAATGTCCAAGTGTCCTTGAGCAAGACACTGAACCTATATTGCTCCCGAGGGTTGAGCCCTCTGTGTTTTAAATTGGAACATATGTGATATATGTGATATATATGATATATGTGATCTGGTGGCACCTTGTGTGACAGTTATTAGTTCAATCACTTCACACAAACAAACGCCGACATTTAAATTTAAACATAAACTACACACACATAGATTTAAATATCCGAGTGTCCTTGAGCAAGACACTGAACCTAAATTGCTCCCGAGGGTTGAGCCCTCTGTGTTTTAAATTGGAACATATTATTAATAACATTAACATAATTAAGAAATTGTGACGAAAGAGAGGTGTGACGAGGACCAAACTCTAACTTTAACTTTAACGTGAAGAGGTCTGAACTTTTACTTTAACACGACGCATGCATACAGACCCGGATCAGCGGTTCACCCTGGAGCAGCTGAGGAATCACCCATGGCTTAGATAGTATCATACTTCACACACACACGCCTACATTTAAATGTCCACGTGTCTTTGAGCAAGACACTGAACCTAAATTGCTCCCAAGGGTTGAGCCCTCTGTGTTTTAAATTGGAACATATGTGATATATGTGATATATGTGATCTTAGAATTAACATTAACATAATTAAGAAGTGTGTGACGAAAGAGAGGTGTGACGAGGACCAAACTCTAACTTTAACTTTAACTTTATTGTGAAGAGGTCTGAACTTTTAATTTAACACGACGCATGCATACAGACCCGGATCAGCAGTTCCCCCTGGAGCAGCTGAGGAATCACCCGTGGCTTAGATAGTATCATACTTCACACACACACAAACACAAACAAACGCCGACATTTAAATTTAAACATAAACTACACACACATAGATTAAAATATTCAAGTGTTCTTGAGCAAGACACGGAACCTAAATTGCTCCCGAGGGTTGAGCCCTCTGTGTTTTAAATTGGAACATATGTGATATATGTGATATATGTGATCTGGTGGCACCTTGTGTGACAGTTATTAGTTCAATCACTTCACACAAACAAACGCGTACATTTAAATACACACACATAGATTTAAATATTGTATTATATACAGTCCTTGAGCAAGACACTGAACCTAAATTGCTCCCGAAAAGTCTGAACTTTTACTTTAACCTAACGAGATCCAAACTTTAACTTTAACATGACTTTTTATTTACCTACCTACCTACAGAACGGCCGACTGGAGCTGCTGCTGCCTCTACCTACCTGCTGCTGCTACCTACCCACCTACCTACCTTCCGGAGCTGCTGCTGCTGCTTCTACCTACCTACCGACCGGAGCTGCTGCTGCTGCTTCTACCTACCTACCTGCTGCTGCTACCTACCTACCTACCTACATACCTGCTGCTGCTGCTACCTACCTACCTACATACCTGCTGCTGCTGCTACCTACCTAACTACCTACCTATCGGAGCTGCTTCTACCTACCTACTGCTACCTACCGACCGACTGACCGGAGCTGCTGCTGCTTCTACTTACCTGCTGCTGCTACCTACCTACCTTCCGGAGCTGCTGCTTCTACCTACTTACCTGCTGCTGCTACTACCTACCTACCTACCTACCTGCTGCTGCTACCTACCTACCTACCTACCTACCTACCTTCCGGAGCTGCTGCTGCTGCTTCTACCTACATACCTGCTGCTGCTGCTACCTACCTACCTACCTACCTACCTACCT
Source organism: Cyclopterus lumpus (assembly GCF_009769545.1). Lineage (NCBI taxonomy): Eukaryota > Metazoa > Chordata > Actinopteri > Perciformes > Cyclopteridae > Cyclopterus > Cyclopterus lumpus. The sequence goes on from NC_046973.1 coordinate 5,021,667, forward strand.
ACCTACCGACTGACCGGAGCTGCTGCTGCTTCTACCTACCTGCTGCTGCTACCCACCTACCTACCTACCTGCTGCTGCTACCCACCTACCTACCTACCTGCTGCTGCTGCTACCTACCTACCTACCTACCTACCTACCTACCTTCCGGAGCTGCTGCTGCTGCTTCTACCTACATACCTGCTGCTGCTGCTACCTACCTACCGACTGACCGGAGCTGCTGCTGCTTCTACCTACCTGCTGCTGCTACCCACCTACCTACCTACCTGCTGCTGCTGCTACCTACCTACCTACCTACCGGAGCTGCTGCTGCTGCTTCTACCTACTTACCTTCTGCTGCTACCTACCTACATACCTGCTGCTGCTGCTACCTACCTACCTACCTACCGATCGATCGGAGCTGCTTCTACCTACCTGCTGCTACCTACCTACCTACCTACCTACCGACTGACCGGAGCTGCTGCTGCTTCTACCTACCTGCTGCTGCTACCCACATACCCACCTACCTACCTATCGGAGCTGCTGCTGCTTCTACCTACCTGCTGCTGCTACCCACCTACCTACCTACCTGCTGCTGCTGCTACCTACCGGAGCTGCTGCTGCTGCTGCTTCTACCTACCTGCTGCTGCTACTTACCTACCTACATACCTGCTGCTGCTGCTACCTACCTACCGACCGGAGCTGCTGCTGCTTCTACCTACCAGCTGTTGCTACCTAACTACCTGCCGACCCACCGGAGCTACTGCTGCTACCAGAGCTGCTGCTACCTACCTACCTAATGACCGACCGACTGACCGGAGCTGCTTTTACCTACCTGCTGCTGCTTCTGCTACCTACCTACGTACCTACCTACTGACCGGAGCTGCTGCTGCTTCTACCTACCTGCTGCTATCTATCTAGCTATCTACCTACCTACCGACTGACCGGAGCTGCTACCTACCTACCCACCGACTGACCGGAGCTGCTGCTGCTACCTACCTACATACCTACCTACCTACCGACCGGCGCTGCTGCTGCTACCTACCTACCTACCTACCTACATACCTACCTACCTACCGACCGGCGCTGCTGCTGCTACCTACCTACCTACCTACATACCTACCGACCTACCTACCGACCGACCGACCGGAGCTGCTGCTGCTACCTACCTACCTACCTACATACCTACCTACCGACCAACCAACTGACCGGAGTTGCTGCTGCTTTGAAAATAATAAAAATTAAACTAAATGAATTAATCTTTTCTTTCGTAATGTTTTACTTTTTAATCCACGTAAAAAAACGTTGTAATACTGTTAATCTTGCACATGTTGAAACATGTCAATAATCCTGGAATGTCGGTATCAAAAAGGTCTGTATTTCACATCAACTTAGATATTACAGCAGGGATTTTACCAAAATGTTCATTTTAAATCAAGCCATTTTTCCAACGGTCACGTTAGACCAGCAGATACGAAAAAGGTCACGTTAGACCCAGGACAGGTGAAACAGTCACTTTAGGCCAGGAAATTAAGAAAAGCTTATATTAGACCGGGACATTAGTTCCTATATATATATATATATATATATATATATATATATATATATAGTATATTGTTGTGGTTCAAATATTGAATTGAAAATATTGCAAGCTGGGAGAACGTTCAACAGCCACACTCGGTGAGCTATCGGAGGTTCTTTCGTTGATACATTGTCTTACACTTGGATTTGTACAGCATATGCACCCTCCTCCATGGCCCCCAAATGATGACAGAGAAGGAATATGTGTATTGCTTGGATAAGGAACTGTTAGCAGAACAAAGAGGAGAGTGTCTTGGTTTCAACAAGACATAAAACAAAGTAGGTCAGGTTTTGGTCATCTGTTCTCCCATCTCATCCTCCCTGTTGCTCTGCCCTTGAACCAGTCCACAGAAACACATATCTTTACCGTGACATTCCACTCTTTTGATTACTCTATAATCATACAATATTGCCAAAAATATGTTTTCGTGAGACTACAGATATCTCTATCGATGACAAGCAGGAAAAATACAAAACGTTATACAATATACGTTATACCATTCGTGTCATTTGTTAATGTGAATCAGTGGTATAGTCGGGTATGGAGTACAGGTCAGGGTCGGTCGTTTTTGCAGTCAGTTGATGTTGCACAGCTAGCGTGTTTGTAATGAGATGGCGACTTATTGGTATGAAACAGGTTATGAAAATGAAGAAAGCCAACACGATAATTCCTACAGAGATCAGTGTACTTCTCCAGGTACGCCATTAGGCGCATGAGGAAATCAGGTTCCGGGATATCGTCTTTGGCCATTGCGTCTTGTACTTTAGTCATGTTTAATATTGCCTGATGAATAACGCCACCATCTACATCATAGAATAAGGATTTGTGGGTGATATTCCTTTGTCAAAGCCAGCTATGTTTCAAACTCACACCTGCCAGTCTCTTGCGTCATTTTAGTACCGTTTCATTGGTTGTTATGTGTTGTTCTTGTGTGTCGTTGAGTTGAAAGTCGGTGTGTTCAAGTTATGGTGGTGAATATGACGCAGAATAATAGGCAGAACAGTCAAAACGGCTCGAACTAAAATAACAGTTAATGTTCCCCGAGTGCCACAAACGCAGCGGAGTGGACTCCATGGACGTTGTGGACTCCATGGACGTTGTGTTTCAGGCAAACAACTGGTTTATGTGAACAGTTCTGTTTATGTTGACACCGTGAGGTTTCCACAGAAAACTGTCAGAGACACTGTAGACACCACTGTAAGAGCCATTTTGTTTACTTGTGTTTTGTTGGACCTCCCACCACTAGGGGGCGTAGGGCAGCGACTGTCAATTGAGACAGGCCAATACAACCAAGAGGAAAACTAAGGCCAGGTGTTGCTAGACTGGCAGGAGCACACAGTGTTTTGACCGTGCAGAAGTAGGTAGTGTTAGACAAACATACGGTTTGATTTCTTTCATTAGTTTCTTTTGGGAAAATACAACTGGGTTTGGACAAGGAGTGCACTTTTTGGTTTCCGTTGAGAAGACCTACAACATTACAAATAAATAACATTTCAAACTAAAAACTACTAAAATTATGAGTCTGCAAAAAGAAAGAAATACAAAACAGCAAAGAGCACACAACCTCAAAAAGGTAATTTTTGATTGGTGATGAAAGTTACGACAAAGAGGTAAAAGGTACATTTGAAAAGTTGAACGTTCTCTGTAATGAAGCAAGAGTAAAACATGAAACGTTGATGTTGTTACCTAAAGAGGAGGTGGGAGTGTGGTTAGTTTACAGTGAAAGTCACCCCGATACTGACAGTACTGACGTCCATAATGATGAGGTTAATGTGGAGCCTCAGGACAGCATTTCAAATGTTGAATCCACTGCTTCCAACACAGAATTCAACCTACAATGTGACAGATGCGGTCGCGAAGCAAGCGGTGCAACCGACAGGTTTACTTACACACATTATATTTCAAACATCTCTCGTAAGATCATTCAGTGTTGTGGAGAATAAACAGTTGCCATTGACACTTTACTTCAGACTCATCATAAGCCTGCAACGAACCATGGAAGCATCAAATGAGGAGTGTTAAATGGTGCACGTCAATCACATCCTCCAGTTATTAACCGAGTGTAAATATTTACCCGAAGAATTGCGCTTTAAGTAAACAAAGGGGGAATTCTCCGAGCGAATGGGAGAGCTATCGGCGTACATTGTGTGCCGAGGTAATCTGCAGAAGCAGCCAGTTGCATGCAGAATGTCCCCGATAGCCATTTGGGAGCACTTTGGTAAATATGACTGATACCAACATAAGCCAATACATTCTTCATGTGGATTCACACTATTATGGTTAATGGATGCCTGCTTTGGGGCCCCGGAGTCATTACACATTTTCTTTTCCATTACAGTTAAAGCTCATCAGGTGATGAGTTTCAAGTGTATTGCAGTTTAAATAATGTTTCAGTAAATATGGTTCTTTGTAAAAGAAATCTTGACAGGATCGATTAGATGATGAAACATTAATTTTCATTATGAATATGATGTATCAACGAAAATACATTTTCTTGACTGTGTCTATATATATATATATATATATATATATATATATATATATATATATATATATATATATATATTTAAAAAAAATTAGTAATTCATTAATTTTATTCTTGTCATACCAAACGTTTGGCCAATTCCACATTAAAACGTTTATACATCTTCATGGTCAAAAAAATATATAAATAAAAATACAATATATATTTTACAGCTTAGAAATAAAACAAGACCATATGGGGGAAACACTGCATCTGCAAAAAAATAAATCAAAAAGTGCTTCACATTTTCCTTCTCATTATCAGCTCTGCGGGAAGTCACACAAACAAATAAGAGTGTTAAAGTGTCCAGAGGTGAGGCCTACATGCTCTTGCCGAATATATGTGCTCCATTATACATTAACATGCTACATTTAACAGATATATAATTTAATTCTTTAAAAAAGAAGAAACAATGCACTTTAAATCGACGTTGTCACAGAAGTAAACATGCCCGAGTTAGCCGAAAGGCTCGTTTTAATTTCCATATACATGTCCAAGGCATATGAGAAGCATAAAGAGACCATGTCAGCATGTGCAGAACTCCTGCTGCAGCCTCCTCATGGCTGGCTGAGGCCGCGGCCAGCGGGGCAGGAAGCTCCGTACAGCCCGATGGATGTCGGTCTGAAGTGCTCGGTGCTGCAGCCAGGAAGAAAGGTGCTTTGTAGCTGGATCAGCACACACACTGCAGGGGGTGGGGGGGTGCAGGTTTGTTATACGGTGTGAAACAAGTGGTTCTGGATTCTGCAGCGATGACACACGCTCCCTTCTGTGAACCTCTTGGCAGACATTAAATAACACAAACACAACAACAAAAAATAACCTCTGGCATATCTGACATCAACATATTGGTCTGACCGGGCTCAGAGCCGGGTCCCACTGCACAAATGACACAACCATTTGGAATACGGACTCCACAACAAACTGTCGCTGTGCTCAGTGCTTCTCTCTGTCTCTCTTGATCCAGCTTCATTTCTCAGTTGGCCTCGCTTTCCTGGTGTTAAAATAAATATACTGTGTTTTAAGCACTTGGCAATACGACCCCTAGACGAGACGGCGGCAACAGACCGGCGATGCTGGCTATCAAAGGACTCGTGGTGTATTATATGTACATGGGTAGTTTTGTGACACCAGACAATCTAATTTCAGGGGCTATTTTTTTTAATTGTAAATGTAAAACGGCTGACAAACCAAAATGTCCCGGGACAGGCCAATCGCAACTGTTGCTCCACATGCGTGGGGATGGCTGTCATTGGTTCATGTGGTCCAGGGCAGAGAGCTGAGGGGGAGGAGGCGATTCTGGAGGAATAAAACCCGCGACCCTTCTTCCATTCTGGAGCGGGTTACTGGAGGGAGAGCGGTGAGATTAGTCCGATTGCTCGTGCCATTTGTTGTGCAGGTATTTGGTCAGAAAAAGAATATACCGTATTTTCCACACTATAAGGCGCACTTAAAAGCCTTTCATTTTCTCAAAAAACGACAGTGCGCCTTATAATCCGGAGTGCCTTGTATATGGATTAATTCTGGCTGTGCTTACTGACCTCGAAGCGATTTTGTGTGGTACACGGCGCTCTGTCAAAGTGTTTTAGTACGACTTTGGTAAACTATAAAGCCGCACCGCTTGCAGCATTATGGTGCGTTCACACCAAACGGCTTTATAACTCGCGTCAGTTTATTCGCCAGTCAAGTTGTGTTCATTTGTGTCTTTTTGCAACCAGTTGCGAAAAGGGGGCGTGGCTTATCTCGGTAAAAACAATTATAATTTCCTCCATCCACCACGGTCGAAATAACCACTAGTTCTGCTTTATACTTGTTGTGGACATCCCATGAACGTCGGAACATCTAACGCCCTGGTGTTTGGGTTCATAACATCACCCGTAGGCTCACACCGCTCGGGGAGTTTCACCGACTCCGCCTCGATAACTTCCGCCTCCAGCGCTACCAGAGCAGCAGCAGCCCAACGGGCGGAGCATCTCAACGCTGATTGGCTGGCGGGTTGCGAAACTTTTGCAACTCGTGTTGGAAGTTGAAATATTTCAACTCTAGCGATTCGCAACGCGTTTGGTGTGAACGCCCCTTTACGGCTACCGTAGTCAGGAGCGTCGCGGAGTAATACATACTGTGCTTCGCCATAATATTACAGTGTGTGTGTATAAGGACCCCAAAATGGCACCTGTCAAGAGACACGCTTACGACGCGGACTTCAAACTCAAGGCTGTCAGTCACGCAGTAGAACATGGGAATAGATAATTCAACATTAATGAATCAATGGTACGGAAGTGGAGGAAGCAAGAAGATGACCTGCGCCAAGTAAAGAAAACCACACAGAGTTACGCTAACGTTTGATTTAGCGGTATCAGACTGTTTTTTTTACGTGTTACAACTGAACAAGGTTGGGAGTTATTGTGAATACACTCATTAACGTTTGAACAATGTTGAGTTATTGTGAACACGTTTAATAAAGTTTGACTGACTGACTGTTTTGTTTCGCTTAATGCGCCTTAGTCAGGTGCACTTTATATATGAAAAAAAGATCGAAAATAGACCATTCATTGACGCACTGTCAATGAATGGTCTATTTTCGATCTTTTTTTATAATCCAGTGCGCCCTAAAGTGCGGAAAATACGGTACACATTTTGACCTGATGGTTGCATGAAATGTGAGAGGATCATCAAGCTTATCTTCATTAATCCTGAGAAGGACGGGACAAAATGTCATGGATGTCGAGACACTTTACTGCAAATAAAAAAAAAAATAGTGATCACATGTGCATAAATCCACAGCTAATAATTGTTTGTCAGATTTGCAAAAAAAAAAAAAAAGCTTTGCTTTTAATATATATATATATATATATATATATATATATATATATATATATATATATATATATATATATTAAAAGCAAAGCTGTTTTAAAAAAAAAAAAAATTATATATATATATATACACACACACACACACACACACACATATACACAGTTCATCCGGAAAGTATTCACAGCGCTTAACTTTTTCCACATTTTGTTACATTACAGCCTTATTCCAAAATGGATTAAATTAATTATTTTCCTCAACATTCTACACACAACAACCCATAATGACAAAGTGAAAACTGTTTTTTGCAAATCTATTAAAAATAAAGAACGAAAACATAACATGTACATAAGTATTCACAGCCTTTGCTCAATACTTTGTTGAAGCACCTTTGGCAGCAATTACAGCCTCAAGTCTTCTTGGGTATGATTCCACAAGCTTGGCACACCTATTTCTGGGCAGTTTCTCCCATTCTTCTTTGCAGAACCTCTCAAGTTCCATCAGGTTGGATGGGGAGCGTCGGTGCACAGCCAGTTTCAGATCTCTCCAGAGATGTTCAATGGGGTTCAAGTCCGGGCTCTGGCTGGGCCACTCCAGGACATTCACAGAGTTGTCCCGAAGCCACTCCTTTGTTATCTTGGCTGTGTGCTTCGGGGTCGTTGTTCTGTTGGAAGATGAACCGTCGCCCCAGTCTGAGGTCCAGAGCGCTCTGGAGCATGTTTTCATCCAGGATGTCTCTGTACATTGCTGCATTCATCTTTCCCTCAATCCTGACTAGTCTCCCAGTTCCTCCTGCTGAAAATCATCCCCACAGCATGATGCTGCCACCACCATGCTTCACTGTAGGGATGGTATTGGCCAGGTGATGAGCGGTGCCTGGTTTCCTCCAGACATGACGCTTGGCATTCAGGCCAAAAGAGTTCAATCTTTGTTTCATCAGACCAGAGAATTTTGTTCCTCATGGTCTGAGAGTCCTTCAGGTGCCTTTTTGCAAACTCCAGGCGAGCTGTCATGTGCTTTTTACTGAGGAGTGGCTTCCGTCTGGCCACTCTACCAAACAGGCCTGATTTGTGGAGTGCTGCAGAGATGGTTGTCCTTCTGGAAGGTTCTCCTCTCTTCATTGAACAACACTGGAGCTCTGTCAGAGTGACCATCGGGTTCCTGGTCACCTCCCTGACTAAGGCCCTTCTCCCCGATCGCTCAGTCTGGCTGGGCGTCCAACTCTAGGAAGAGTCCTGGTGGTTCCAAACTTCTTCCATTTCCAGATGATGGAGGCCACTGTGCTCATTGGGACTTCCAATGCTGCAGAAATTGTTCTGTCTCATGGTTTGGTTTATGCTCTGATATGCAGTGCCAACTGTGGTACCTTATATAGAGAGGTGTGTTCCTTTCTAAATCATGTCCAATCAACTGAATTTAGCACAAGTGGACTCCAATCAAGTTGTAGAAACATCTCAAGGATGATCAGTGGAAACAAGATGCACCGGAGCTAAATGTTGAGTGTCATGGCAAAGGCTGTGAATACTTTGAGTACATGTTATGTTTTCGTTCTTTATTTTTAATAGATTTGCAAAAATTTGCAAAAAACAGTTTTCACTTTGTCATTATGGATTGTTGTGTGTAGAATGTTGAGGAAACTAATTAATTTAATCCATTTTGGAATAAGGCTGAAACATAATAAAATGTGGAAAAAGTGAAGCGCTGTGAATACTTTTTGGATGCACTGTATATATGTATATATATATATATATATATATATATAAATACATATATATATATATATATTTACATATATATATAAATACATATATATATATACATATACATACATATATATATACATACATATATATATATATATATATATATATATATAAATATATGTATGTATTTGTTCAACAATTATAGAACTTAAATAAAGAATAGGAAGGATGACACCAGCCCCACACTTTAAAGTTCTTTATTGACACTGCGGTGAGTTCTTTTCATGTACATTAATGCGCAATACAGGACAAACTATAAATTATTCATCAACCATAGCAATCAAGCAACAACTGCAGTCTGGTCCAGCTAAAAGGCAGCAGGTGGCCATTAAAACAACAAAACATTTCCAACAAGTAAACATACATTCTAAACGTAATTTCCATATTATTATCATCACAAGGCTTTGAGCGCCATAGACGCCAAGCTACAGGTCCCGGATAAATGATGTACCATGAACGATGAATGGCAATAATCTTTTCAGATGAGCAATGCGAGCGTTTTCTCACACGGGTTAAAAAAACAAAGCAAAACAATGAATCTGTGTACAAAGTACGCAGGGAGCTCCCCCTCATTTGATTGAATGTGTTTTCAATCAGTGGACGTTATAGAAAGAGGCCTGAGCCCCCCCCCACCCCCACCCCCACCCACCCGCCTCTGTGAAAGCGCCGAGACAATACAAAGGAAATATTCCACAACTGCATTCAAACGATACGCGGCCTTCATGGCTTTCAATCGAAGCGCCAAATGGAAAACCAATTCAGTTCTGACCTCTGAATCCTTTTTTAGAGGCAATTATCCCCGGATACCAATCATTAGGATAAAACATTGTCACAAATGTAGAGGCGTGAAAGGAAGGGAGCCCGGCCGGTCGGTCCGCATAACAAAACACAAAATAAATGTGGTGGATGGATGTGTGAAGTAATATCTCAAATCAGGACCAATGAGGATGGCGGTAACTCTGGAGAAACAATAAAGAAAAGGGGCACGTGTAAGATTAAAGCGGATAAGAATACAAACTTTAGTTGCGACAACCGTGACCGTTTCTGGGCACAAACTGCACAACATTTTAAAAAATTGGGAATTTGGTTGGGCAAACTTAATTATCAAATTATTCACTGTTTTCCACTGTTTCAGTAACCACAATTACTACGTATTGCATTGTGTAAATCAGTCTTTCTTTACTTCTATAGTCTGATCTATAGAGTCATTATATGTAAATAGGGTTATTTCAAATGAATCAATCTTTGGTTGCTGATGCTTTTGTAAGGCTCATTTAAAAGGCTTCAGGATCTCCCCGAGCATTCAATATTGAGTAGTTGGCATAAATACAAAGAAAAAAAGATTCTGAACCTCGATGCATTTCTGGGGGTCAGACAGCCCTCTGAATATATATATATTAGCACATTCCCCCCCCCCACCCTTTTTTTTTGTACGCGTTACGCATATTCCCGTTCCTTTTTGTGGTTTTTATTAGTTTGATCATCTCCAGGCTGAAAGGTGGTTGATCAAATCTCCTGGTTTACAACCCCGTCACCTCTTTTTAAGATGAGAGCTGTAAAATTGCTTCCAAGATCATTTCAGCAATTAATGAATGACTTTGAATGTGCCGTATAGTATATTATCTTTAGGGAAATTACCACCGCGACTTTTAATTACCCTGTCATTTTCATTTATTCTTACAGGGAACCAATTAATACATGTAATTGTACTTGTAAAGCTTCTTATTAAAAAAAAAAAAAAAAAGCTCTTAAACGGCATCCTTCTGTGCAGGGTGTGAGAGCGCTCTATATTTCAGCCGTAATTATAGTTTCACACTGCAGGATCATTTCTAAGTGAAACTCCAACATCAATATCTTGTGTTTATTCTCATGGAAAATAAACTGAATTAAAACGAGAAAAAAACCCTCAGGGGGAGGATTGGGGTTTTATTCGTACTCGTTCAAACTTATCAATAAAAGGAAACAATGTAATAAATGTGGTTATGATCATTCCTCATATTTGTCTTCAACCTTTTTATTTGAGCAACACACAATTGCCTCACTTCAACTGTCTAGACACATTAATTTCCACAACAGTGCTCTACCAAATTTGTATGCTTGCATTATTAATTTGGCTATGTGTCACGGTAGTTTTTATTTGTCCTCAAATAATGCAATAAATACAAAAAGCCTTTTGTTGTTGTTGTTGTTCATCTGTTGGTTCCTCGAGCTTACAAGTTTACTTTCCTCTCATCCTCCCAGAGTACTTTTTTTGTTTTCAGTCCTTTCCTTCTCAGCTGAATTCGCTGATTAGATGGTTAAAGAATAAAACAGCACTCTGTATGATGCTTCAGCGTCTTCACGCCTCCTTCAGGAAGTCATTTGGAGCACAAACACGGAGAGAGACGAGGAGACAGAGGAGGGAACAAGGGAAAGTCAAGGCCATTTGACGCAGTGTATGTTCTACTCCATCATTAAACATGGACGTCAGTTATTCATGAAGCCTCCCCGAGCCGGAGCACAAATCCACAACATGCCTCGTGACCCATCAAAAGCAGCCTCGTACGATGAACATGCGCAGCCTCGTTAAGATACATAAATGGAGATTACTGCCGTTGCCACGCGGAGCGGCAGCAGCCTCTCGTCGCTGTATACAGAATTAACATTGGATGTGTTTACGTGGCCGTGAATAACCCATTCACGACGGCTTCATCTCGGTTACGATGGCGTTCGGGATACGATGTTTACGTGAGCGCGGGAGTGATTGTATGTTCACTCCAAATAATGACGTTTTTTTTTCTTTTTTCCTCTCTACATAATTAGAATCAAAATCGTATTATCTTCACAAAGTCAAGGCCTTCTTCAACTGAACCTGAATACTAACGTGAGCATGCAGAGCAAAAGCCAAACGTGTCCTTGTGAAAGTACGTATACTCCTCAGGAAAAGAACACTGACTGGGGGCGTGCAAGGGAAGATGAAAAAAAACAACAAAAAAACATAAAAGTCCTTCCAACTCTTTCAAAAGATAATGGCGCTATCAGCTGTAATGACACGGCCTTTGCAAGCGGGGAGACTCTGGGAATATTCAATCTGAAGGCTATAAAAGAGCATTGTCAACCCTGTTAACAGCCGACCCCTAAAAGCAATGTCTGGTTACATGTTGGGACTTAACCGGTGGAAGCACTTCCTCCGTGCACTCCATCTACCCCCGAGGAGATTGAGTGTGAAGATAATGCACCAAGAAAGATGTCATAGTCACAGCTCAGGCCTCCCCTCCCATACCAATGTAGTGGTACTCTGGAGGCATCAACAAGGTGTAGGGACAAGAAAGTGATAAATCTAATACATGCCGACTGAAAGCTCACGGAGTCGGATTCTGTTAAGGGATTTCTTTTTCTTTCTTTTTCTTCTTACATCGGTTGAATAGGTGGTTACCTCATACTCGGGCAGCAACTGATTTATATATTCCATCTTTTGATAAAACAACGACGCCTGGGAAAACTGCACTCGCTCGATTATTGACTTCATCGGGAATTTTTGCATCGAAGCGCGTTTTTTTTTTTTTTTTTTTTTTGCGTCGACCTTGTGCGATCTGAAGAGAGCAAAAAAAAAAAAAAATGTCACCGAGTATGGATTGTAATATATATTCTTTGACAGGGTTATTTCAACGCGGTCGCAAAGGGGAAATGGAGATGTCAGCGCGCCGTTGTCAAGCTATGATGTAAACAAATATTTTACATGTCAGACTGGGGGCAAAAAGAACGTCGGGAAAGGCTGAGTTAGAGCAGTTTGCCTCGAGGAGCTAATATGAGTTTTCTAACAAATACATCAGCACTTAATGCGAGAGAACACCGAGAAAATAACATCCGCCAAAAAAAACCCTGCATTAGTCAGGGAGAGTAAACAGCGGTCGATTGCAGCGCTTCAGATGACGAGGCCTGCGTGGTGATTGTGTCCCTCGCATTAGCAATCAGGGCTCTGTACTTTAAGGGTGACAGTAATGAATGACTTGCTCTTTTATGGACAGCGGGCTCCCCTCCCCCCCCCCCCCCCCACCCCCGGATAAGGGATGCCTTTCCCCACAACTTGCTTTTGTTTTTAAGACCTGCACTTTTCATATCGCCGTGGCACCAACAATCCACCGGTGATTAACGACAGCCGTCGGTAACGGATTGCACTTTAGTTTGGGAACTTAAGATAATAATTAGTTGAATGTTTCTATTGTTGCTTGTTGAGTGATCGCTTAGAATCGCCATTTTTCTTTTTGAAACATCGGTGCACCATTTTCTCACTCTGCTTAAAAAGCGGCTTATTAATACAATATGTATTGAATATAGGATGCTTCATTCTTTTTATTATAAAATAATACATTGAACAGATGTGATAAAAGTCTTCCACCTCCTTTGTAGCTCTATAACAATGTCACCTTCCTCCTTTTCAAACGTCATAATTACTGCGGCCAAAACATGTGGTGTTGTTGTTGTTGTTGTTGTTTTGCTGGTATTGATGATCCAAAATAGCGAAGTCGCGGGCCTGAAAACTAAAACAATGACCTGAAAGACACTAAACCGCTCTGTAGAGTTGAGGGGAACTGCTGAGTCAGCTCATACTTCTTCATAAGCGTGACCCCCTTTCCCATTACACATTGTAGTTGAATCCATCGTCAATACAAGAGTATTGATCAGAGCAGCTTTAATTTAATCGTTTGATTCTAAATGTGAAAGACGAAATTAATAAATGAATTAAATAAATGTAATGTTTAAGCGACCACACGCTCACATATACTGCAGAACTTTTGCTGGAAATGTTTATTTTTTCGTCTCAAAGACACACACTGAAAACATAGAAGTACGACAGATATATACTCAAGGATACCGAACCAATGAGAGCCGTAAAGCCTTTACAGCCAACAGTAACCACGACAACACCCTCAACACTTGTACCACCTCTGGAGCTCCACTTAAGAGCCACTTGGAGGACACGCCCCCCAACTGCAAGGCATCCAACCTTGGGAGACACACTCGGGGAATATGCAGCTCCTGCAAGATGCACACCGAGGTCATGAATATGTAACTCGAGGCCACGCTCAAGTTTTTAATATGTGGAAACTTAAAGATTATTTGACACTGGTTCAAAGCAACTGAAACATCAGATTTTTTCCCCCAGATATTGTTCCTCGATGTTGAATGGAAAAGCTGTCGATGACATGTAGAATTAAATTAAAAAAGTAAATAAATGTTCAAAAAAATCCTTCAATTGGAAGCCTTGGAATTGAATCCTTTCATGCCTCGAATTTCCACTCTTGTGCTTTTGATCGTATTGTGACGGACGATAAAGTTTCCTGAATGCGGCTTTGTCACACGCAGAGGGCGGATGAATATGAACGCATCATCATCATCACCATCATCCAAAGAAACGGCGCCATCATGGCACACGGAGGGAGCCAAGGAGTCATTTTGATGTGCCCGAATTTAACGTTCATTGCTCCCATTGTACATGGATAGGGCTCGGATCAGTGAGGTGTGCTGCCATGTTTCCTCTGTGCCGGTGGAGTCCGATCCTGTGCCCTGGAAGATATGCGGGTTCAAAAAATCCAGCCAAATTCAACACCGGCTGCTGTGTTCCTCTCCGTCTGGTTGAAAGCATGCCGATTGGTTATGTTTGATTTTTGCAGAGTCCACGACTGGCAGGATTGTGTGAATGACAGCATCATCGCGCCAAGACGGGGTGTCAAGGAATGTTGTAGCATTATACTCACGTCCATTTTTAAAGAGACTATATATATTCATCAGAAATGTACCTTTTTATGAAAGTAACTATATATATATATATATGCACACTCATATTCCACTATGATAATATTTAAAATGTGATATGGCTCATGTTATCATAATCCGTTTGGTTATTTTGAATTACGCCCACATTTATGGTCGTAAGGTGAAACACGCTTACTTTTAAGGATCGTAAACGACTCGGACGGCGGCAGTTTTTTGGGATATGCACAAATATTGCAGCGCGTGCACATATAATATGAAGCCGTGCACATATAATATGAAGCCGTGCACATATAATATAAAGCCTCCCTCTTTTATTCCTTCAACCAAGTTTGCCACCGGTGAATAAAGCATATTTTTAATGCAAACAAACACAATTGCACCAGTGGCTCCTCCCCCTTCCACTGTTCCATATTTTGGTGTGATTAACCAACATGTCGAGGCATCGACCTGCCAAAACGCAGCCGCGGATGGCATCGATGTGGGATTCAGTGGCCCACGGCGATGAGGATGTGATGAGCTCCTCAAATGGACCAGATGATGCTGGTGAGAATGGAGAAAAAGACACGCGGCGTCCAGTTGGTTCTGGTTTAAAACGAGGGAACACCACAGGAGAGACATGAGCTGGGAAGGGAAGGAAATGTATGTTTTTACATTAACTGGAATATGCACGGCCGCCTGTAAACGGGAATATTATTGGAATATTCATGTGCATTCGCCATGGAAACAGCTTATTAGGAATATAGTCTTTTTTAGATTAGGGGAAAAACGTATTATTCGGTGCATGGTACAGTTTTAAACCAGAAATAGATGCTAAAACTGTACAGAACTCTCTGCATGTGAATTGCAGGCTGAATAATTCAGTGTTATTTGGACTGAAGACCTTCTTCACTCAGAATTCTGTAAAGAAAAAGCGTTCAAGGACTGACAGAATGGGATGGATGTTGTCTTTAATTCAGACGTTCTGTGTCCTCGTTGGCTCAACAAAATGACCCAGAAATACAATACTGCTTTCTCTTCAATCGGCCTGCATGAATCCCAGAAAACTTCTTAAAATAAGTCTTTTAAAAATGACTTTAGTTGAGTTCACTTCCTCCCAAAACTTTTTTTTTAACATTTTTAATTTTCTAACAAAGTTCCATTTCTGGAGCCTGTTTTTTGTGAAAGTAAATATTGATATTGAGACTTAATAAGAATTATGGCTACTGCATTGTTATATGAAGACGACTGAGTGGGGCTTCTGGGTATTCGTGGTAATCCCATACAGGTGCTCTTTGAATTCTTCAGGTGTGCTGTGCTTAACTCATCTTGTGAAGGGCCAACAAATAAATCCAAGACACACACACAGGTTGTACAAGGCAATATGTATTTAAAATAAAAAAACAACACAGGCCTTCATCAAGGTTCTGCATTGCAATAATTCACATTTAACCTGACGTTTAATCAGTTTAATATTGGACGCCTGACTGGCGTTTTTTACACCTCCCCGTCCACCTACTAGGGTCAGTATTCGACTGCCATTCAGTGGAAGTCTGCAGTGAACAACGATGTGCAAATCTGGCGTGCAATAAAAGGATTAACACATATGTCACCTGGAAACTAAATAATATTCACAGTCAAAGTAAGAATACGGCTTTCCAGGTATGAATACCATAGACGGGATTATTTACAAGAGGTTAATGACACATGATGCAAAATAAATCAAAGCCACCAAGACTGTACCCTATTTTTTATTTGAGAGAGAGAGAGAGAGAGAGAGAGAGAGAGAGAGAGACAGAGAGACAGAGACAGAGACAGAGACAGAGAGAGAGAGAGAGAGAGAGAGAGAGAGAGAGAAGTTCTTGAAGAGATGGCTTGCTTAGATATTAGAGGGCTTATTTGGTATTATACAAACACACTTTCCGCCGTCCTCACACATTAACTAACACACAATGCAATAATAGAAAAGTCTTTTTCTCGAAACAATTAATAAACCGTTTACGTCTCTAGTTTGCAGGATATCATTTTTTTATGCTGATACGAAAATCAGGAATTAATTGCGGCCTTTCAATTTTTGCACGAGTGGGGGGGGGGGCATTGTTGCCGTGACGCTAAGAGTCAAAGATAATGAAAAAAAAACTTGACGCGACAAGATCCTCGGTGTTATGATTTTCGATTGCTATGCGCAACCTGGTTCTCAAGGTCTGGGGGTCTTTCTTGAATGGATGCTTGGGTTCTGGCTCTGGGGGTTAACAAGGAGGCTCCACACCCTGTTTAAGTATTCAGCCCACGCTCAGCCCACGTGACGGCGCATGCAATAGGGCCTGCACTTGTTTATATCTCTAGATAAAGCATCCCACTGGCCGCAAATTAAGCATTCAGGCTCGGCAGCCTGTTGTGCTCCAGGATGACGTGGTTAGAGTACTAAATGGGACTCGGCGCTCCGAGGTATGCCGCAATCTTGTTCGGGAGCTTCGTAAGTTGTGAAGCCGTCGTCCTCTTTGGAATGACTTCGAAAACAAACCTTTTCTTTAAATGGGAAGACTTCTGTCTTTTGCCTTCGAGTGAGTACATGTTCTAAACATGTGCATCTATTTGTAGGGAGTAAAAACATCTAGAACAATGTAAAGGTCAAATTAACTTTTTTAATGCTGTAAAATGTTGAAAACTCCTAAACAAACAATATATATACGGTGTATATATATATATATATCACACACACAATGTACCTCGTCACATATTTAGATCTTTTCAGCCACTTTCAGTGCTCGGGCAGTTACGAGTGTACTGTGTGAGCCAATCCACTTCAACTTAGCATCTCCTATTATCATTCTGATTGAAAACTATTGACCAATGTTTTCCTCGTATATGATATGTATTTAGAAAAAGACCCTGGACATCAATATCACGCCCTGCACCAGCCACTTGTTTTAAATTCAGTCCACTGAACGTCTCCTTTCGACAGAACCTCGTATTGGATGACATCGCCCTCCACATATGTCGGAGAGACGCTAGAAAGACTTCTCATTAAAGCAATTAATCGATCTTATCGTACAGTGACGACAGGGGACGAGCTGGATCCCACACTTTTGAAGCAATTCCTCTGACGACATATTACATGCATAATTAAGCACAAGAGCTCAGCTAAGTGCTGGTAAGGGAGTCTCTGAGGATGTTACATGCAAGAAGAGACCTGAGACCTGTCCTTATTTCATATTTTTAAGCACTTAGCTGTATCTGGCAACTGCAGGTTGGAGACCAACCGTAGTGTGAGCTCCCTTTTACGTTTCATTATGACTCCTCGCTTCAATTAAACTCCCTCCATGTTCTCAGATCAATACAGAGGAGTCTATAGAAATGTCAATATCTGAGACATAGGGTGCAGCGCCAGAGGAGCTGGAGATAGTGCAGCATCCCCCCCCCCCCCCGATGGCTAACAAGTTCCTCCCTTTGAACTCAATGCAGGCTTCTTTTGTGAAATACCAAAGCATTGATTAATCCATCTGTACTGATCTGAATTTTCTCTGAGTTGTGCTGCATCCCTTTGAGATATGCAATGCAGAGCTCTCGGTAGAACTAGTATGTGGACCTTTGCTCTCCTGGGGTCAAGCAATAAAAGAGGCTGAATACCAATGAGGTATCAGCCAGGAGAAGTGAGAGAGATTGAAACCACACTTAATAATAATAATCATAATATAGACACATACACTTAAGTATATATATATATACATACATACATAAATAATAAGCACAGCTTTGCAATATCTGCGACCATTTATCTCCATGGATTCACACACACACACACGCACACACACACACACACACACGCACACACACACGCACACACACACACACACACACACACACACACACACACACACACACACACACACACACACATTTGCCTCACATGTTCTGCTGAGACCAATAATGCCTCCCACAAGAGAGCGGCAGTTCATGAGTTCATGAAAGGGGCGTGGCTTAAGTTCACTCACACCATTAAAAGAGGAGCTCTGGGTTGAGTGGAACGGTGCCTCCCACAAGAGTCCACAACAACTGTTCTTATTAATTATGATCTAATTTTTTGGGGAAAAACCCAAATGCGATTTCAGACTGACGCAGACAGAAGGGTCTACAAAAATATTTAAAGGTTATGGCCATGATGGTTGCAGACACAGTTTATTGCATAATTGTGAGCTGCACAGGTGTATTTGGAACATCAAATCTAAAGTTGATATATCGTACAGTAGCTGAGAGTAACGTATCTACTAATTTTTTTTTAGTTAAACCTGAGGATAAATGGTCTTTCTGTCTGTATATTGCTTCCCCTGTGTGCTATGAGCGTGGATGGACGTACGCTATATGAATTAACACGTTCGCTGCTTCACTCTCCACCTCTACATCTAACTGCTATAAATTGGACACAGGAACAAGCAATGTTCTGTTTAACATCGATAAAACAATATATCAGGTGACGCAGACTCGTAAAGAAATGAATAATTACGCTATAAGGTCGGTCTTTAAATGAATTATGTATCAACATGTATATTCATTTTGAATGTTTGGGAACATGTTGAATGAGCAAATGAACCTTTCCTGTCGTGGTGTCCCGCTGCGGTCACAAGTAAAACCCAAATGAATTGTTGTGTTCATATCACATTGCATTATGTAAGCCTGCAGGGTGCAGAAAATAATCAGAATGACGAAGATGTTTTGGAGGCAACGGGCAGCTGATGCGTGACAAGAAAGCGTCAGACTCTTTAAAATAAAATAAAAAGCACAACAGACACAAAGCAGATGGAGATGAAATGGACAGAAGTCAAGAACCAGACAAAGAAAGTCAGATAATCAGGCGTGGATTATATAAAAGGGCCGGAGTCCAAGGTTCAGGGATTAATGCATCTTCATCAATAGGTCATACAAACACACCTGGCATAACAATATTAAAAGAATGTATTTAAGTCTAGAGTGCAAACAACAACAACAACAACAACATCCAAAATGGACCTGACACTGTAGCCTGAAGCTTATTGTTACGTCGACAGCACATTTTGTTATTTCTTTATTAAATATTAAAGCGCGTTGGCACGCCTGGCCGAGTGGCGCTATCCATGGTAATGGGGTATTTAATCCTGGCATGTTAAAGTAACCATATTCTTTTGTTTGGTTGTATGATCACATCCCCTCTGTGTGTCCGCCTGAGACGGGACCACGCAGACAAGAGAGAGAAAAATCACCCGATTGACGAATTAAATAAAAGTAAAAGGTTTAAATTCAAGTTCAAGCACTTGTTATGATCAAGTTCACACTTATTCTATAAAAGTTAAAACCAAGCTCTGTTTAACATTTGAGTTCAAACTGTTCAGCTCAGTGAGTTTGGTTCAACCTGCTTTCGACCATCTGACATGCCACACTTTCTATTATTGTGAAATCCCACTAACAGATACATAATTAAGCATTTTCAAAGAGCTAACATAGCCTCCTCTATCACTGTGAAGCTTTTCTGTCTCTGAAAGACTGCGGGTCAGAAACGCATCACGAGTGGGGCCAGGGCGAAGCGGACTCAGGGCCAAGCGGACTCAGGGCCAAGCGGACTCAGGGCGAAGCGGACTCAGGGCCAAGCGGACTCAGGGCGAAGCGGACTCAGGGCCAAGCGGACTCAGGGCCAAGCGGACTCAGGGCGAAGCGGACTCAGGGCCAAGCGGACTCAGGGCCAAGCGGACTCAGGGCGAAGCGGACTCAGGGCCAAGCGGACTCAGGGCCAAGCGGACTCAGGGCCAAGCGGACTCAGGGCGAAGCGGACTCAGGGCGAAGCGGACTGGACCTGGAGCTTTGCACTCGGCCGGTTTCGTCACATTAAAGGCCGACATCAGTGGCTACAGCCGGCCACCGACTGTCTTACTGCACTCCACCCTTGTGTCCACCGCTGATACCTTCATCACAAACAAGTCAGCGTTCTGTTGGTGCTTCCGTAAAAAAACAAAAAAAAACACTTGTGGCTGAGAGAGCGTGCTGAACATCTTTTTAAAAATGACATTTCCGAACAAGAAATCTGCATCGTCTGTGTTTTCGAAGGGTTTCTCCTGGATTACGTTTTAGTTTTTTGACGTATCACAAAGGCGTTTCTCATCGGGAGGAGGTCGGGGTGGATCGACGGGTCGAACAAACACGGGACTTTCACCCAGGAGGCATCGTTCGTGTCCCGTGTGAAACCCCAAGAGACAAAAATGTTACTTACTTAAATAATGTAACGAACATTTTGTTGACGAAAACATGATGCAGTCATTTTTGTTGGGATGTTGCTTTTTTTTTTTATCAAACAACGTTTCCCTCAAAATATAATTCGTTGTATGGGAATGTCATTTAGTTGGACACGGGGTTTGATATGCCTCACTACTCATCCAGGCTGAATATTGTGCTCCTGCTTCTTGCAAGGATTTCAAGTCATTCTGACACGCCGTTGAAAAAGCAAATCAAAGAGGCTGAACAGGAAAAATAAAATCTGTTTGTAAAAATAATGAGAACGCAGCATCTGATCTGAAACGTAGTGTTTCATGATCCCTTGCATTAATAATGTCCGATCCCATCTGTGGGTATTTTAATGAAGGGAGTTCAAATGTATGGACATACAATGGTTGTGTAACATTGCACTAACATAACCAGATAACTAAACATATTGATAACCAATTAAACAATTTGTATTATTATACATTTTTTTCATGCTGCTTCTTCTCGAATGCAAAGGAACCTTGTAGAGGATTATGTATCAGATTTTTTAAATGTGGCCATTCTGACAATAAGTTAACACGGCTGTTTATAAAAGGATGTGATTATTATATTGATAATATAAAACCATAATCCAAGGATTCTAATTAAAATCTGTAATTAGATTTTTTAATGAAGTCTCAGTTGACAAAGAGCAAATAATGAGCCTGTGTACTGCAGCACCTTAAGAGCCTCAAGGGGAAGCTTTGGTTGCAGTGTGAAATGCTAATGAACCGACTCTTTCAAAGCCCCGAGAAGGAAAAGAAATAAGTATTCAAATACATATCCAGGACAGTAAAATAAAACTGCACAGTACTACTATAGTCCTACATGGTTTACTTTTCTTTGTGTAGGTGTGATTGTTAATTAATTAAGTATCAGGACAAAAAAAAGCATATCAAAGCTTTTTGCAATACCACGACTTTGTTCTCAGTATATTAGTGTCATTACTCTCTCAGCTGACACTGCGATTTATGTGATAAATGGCCCGAAAATGTGACTTTATGACCGTATTTTTGTCCTCTTTTGATTTTGATACAATTTTGCACGCACAATCTTTTGTATATAAAGGTGCTTTGAATTAACATATCCATCCATTGTCTGTGCCGGACAAATATGTTCCAAAAAATAACCAGAATTTTCAGTAACACTGATGGTGAGTGCACATCGTATATGTATTAGTATCTGTTGAGATCATTCTGGACATAATGTTCATAATACACACACTACATTTACAGTTCAGAAATAGTGTCCACCAAGTCTTTTTTTTCCCCCCAAAATGCAACGCTGCGCATACCTTTTTTTCTGAGACGACAGATGTGTAAAACCACAGACGGAGGAGTAAAACAAAAAAAACAAAAAATATTCAAAAAAACGAGGAGGCTGAAATCTCATCTTCCGCTAACGACGCTCTTTTGAGAGCATCTGGGCGGCTAACGACAGAAGCTTCCTCATGATGACAGTTCACTGCCAGAATAACAGGAAACAAATAACACAGGAAGCGATATGAGAAGACTTTAGTCTTTTTACATTCGTCTGTGAATAGAACATGGGTGTTGTTATTGATGGTGATGGTGACAATGTGCAAATTATTTTCTCACCACCCCCCCCCCCTCCGTTACCACTCATCAACTCAATTGTAAACTATTCATTTTGCCTGTAAAAACAAAGTCAAGGAACTAAGTTTGATTTCAGGAGCATGTTCCATTCATAAAGGAGTGCGTGGGCTATTTCACAATACAAACTGTACTTGCCGTCAGTCGTGTTTGGGGACATTACTTTCATGGTTTCTTTCTGACGTCATGTTGCTTCCATCGAAGCGTAACGCGTAGTGATCGAGAAAGCATCTCGGAAGACTTTTGCGTGTGCCAAAATTGCCAGAAAATGCCAAAATTGAGATTACTCACGTATGTATTGACTCTATACCGTCGGTGCACAGCCTCATCCACGTACCTGTGACTGGTTCTGCAACTCTACAGGCAGGAATGACACTGTTCCCCTTCATGGTGATTATATTAATGATCTTACACAAAGGCTCTACAGTGGATGTTGGGAACATCTCGTCCACCACGTAACAAACTACAAGCTTGTTAATTTCCCTTGAAACGGCACTGGCATCGTTCTCCTCAATGCGCTAACCAGCGTCTTATTGTTCTGTGTGTGTGTCTGTGTCTGTGTGTGTGTGTGTGTGTGTGTGTGTGTGTGTGTGTGTGTGCGTGTGTGTGCAGGTTCTTTTTCAAATTTGTTTCCTGCTTGCACGTCAAATCTTTATTGTCTGCTTGCTGCATATTTCTGCTCATATTCATGCTCCTATATATGTTTACTCTATGCACTGCTCCATACTTTATTGTTCTAACTCTGCTTATTTATTTTCTTTTCACGTTCCTTGGCATGTTTTTAAGGATGCGTTTATGCTGTTGTTTGTCATAGTGGTACAAATGAATACTCATGTGGTATTATAGCATATAGTTCTTTTGGATGTATCGTAATATAATATATAGTAATATTCTACGTTGACTGTAGGGATGTAATCACAACTGTATTGTTTTTGCACACATCTCAACCCTTTTTACGCAAATATTATGGGAAACTAAACGCGTGACCTTCATTCATTTACATTTAAATCTTTTAATCCACTCCACCAGCACAACGCGACTTCAGTTCCATTCTCATGAATCACGTTTCACTCCACAGGTGGTTGCGAAATCTCAATGCTTTTCAACTTGTAATCTCCCTTGAAGTAAACTATTTAGCTCACTTCTTCAAAAAGCCTCCGTCTGGCACAGCTGGCACTTTGGTTTTAGTGACATCACAACCACCTCCATTTCTGTCCTAACAAAAGTACTTTATTGGACCGCAACCACCGCTCATTAAGTACAAGAATCAAAACGCCGTCATTACTGGATGCAAGTGAACGTCTTTTAGAACCGCATTAGCATCTTCTTTATCAAATCTGGTGACAAACACAATGTGGAGAGATCTGTGGATATTCAGGGAGAACAAACAGGGTAAACGCTTCCTTTATTTAATGATGTTTCATGCAGAAAAGCTGTTTCTATAGGTTTTAATATTGCCGTCATGTAGGGCTCACACATTAAAAGATCTTAAACCATCTGGCAATGTAGCACGATGCTATTCTGAATGCTATTCAAGTGTCACTGTGGCTTTGCATCTGCAAACATGCATTGTATCCAAACATGTGAATGTTGCAGCTAACGGCTAACATGTGTGATTAAAAGGGCATTTGAATTTAGATTTTGACATCTTTTATTGCTTTTTGTTGTTGCTGGATCGGCCAGAAATATAAATACGCCATGACAGACTGTATATGTGGTATCGCTCAGCCTTGGTATGAACAAAGGTGTTGTAGTCGGAGGCCACAGACACAATACCTCACTTCTTCTGAAGCGAGCGGTAAGGGGGCGTCTCGGTAGCCAAGTTTTTACAGTGTTTGCGATATAGCTGCAATGTTGGAATCAGAACTTGGGACCTTTGTTTCACCCCCCCCCCCCATAACAATCATCATAGTCAGACAGACCCTTTAGCTGTCATGTGAAGCGTACTGACAATCAGAAAACCATTATTTCTGTCTTCTCATTATGAGACGCTGCAGAGAAATGTGGGGGACGATGGCCCACAACCCAAAGACACAATTTTGGCAATATTAGACAGGAAAATATTGAATTGAAGAAACCCTCCTGCTTCACTGAGCACAGCAACACACACCTCTCTTGCCACACAGAACTAACCTGCACCTTGCGAGACCTGGGGTTTAAAAGCTGTTTCTTTAAGACTCATTCAGACTTTTATTTGTAGGAAAATGGGAATAAAACTGCTGGCTCAGGACCACCTTGCATTTCAAGTAGTATAAGCATAGCTCTTGGTATTATCTTTATGTTTCAAGATAATAACGACAGCACTTTGAGGTTGTATTTTGAATCTCAGGTTTAGTTTGAGTTGTATATTACAACCAATAACAAACAAACCAACACAATTGGTTTTAAATTTAACGTGAAGTTTGATTTCAATTGAATCTGGATGTCGCAATCAAGGACAATCAAACTGACGGACTAACTAACTATGTATAGATTTATTAAAGCCGTGTGAGGCACATCCTGTTTCGCTTAATGTTGCCTTGCAATGAAAGCAAAGTTGTATACTTGTATAAAGTGGTTATACAAGTAAAGCTGGGTAATATTCCTCGTTACATAGAGAAGTAAACTATTGTTTCATACAAGGGTCAGTGTTTTCAGTGATAAAGTAAACATGTTTTTTTTTTTACTTTCCTTTCAGTACCTGCTGTTATTGTTCATAGTTATAATTGAATATTGTGTATGTACTGTAGTGAATGTGTAAGAAGTTCACATTTACAGTAACTGTTAAAATGGAATGAAAAAATTACGTGCAAAGGAGTCACAAGAATGGTCACATTTTGAAAGGTGATGTTTAAAAATCGGAAAAAAAACACGCCCGTCCGTCAGTGGGGACTGAGCACAATAATCAACCAATCTTCACATCCAGTTATTTGAAGTTGCTGCAGAAATTGAATCCCGGGGATCACTGAATAGCAGAGTCACTCCGTACAGCTGCATTGCATGTCAACAGGCATCCACGCATGCATACATTCACACACAGACACACACCTCCATGGAAACATGCAATAGTAACTCACGATCAAGGGTTCCTCCCACAAGGCATAACACACAAACACACACCTTCGCAGCCACACACCTGGCCTCCATGGCAAATATCAACATAGGGCAACAAACTGGAGAAAAAAATATTTGTTGCCATCAGAAAAGATCCTATACGGCTCTTGATGTGAGCATATAAATGATGTTGCACTTATTTAAATGTCTCAATTTAATCCAAATGTATCCAGCGCCATGGGAGTGAGGGCTCCACGACGATGAATAGTGAAATAGTTTTCAACCCTTTGAATTATGTAATACATACACTACATCTTGTGAATAAGTTCACCCCAACTTCTATGCATAATCTGGAGAGCAAAATAAACAAGTAACTCATACTCCACCTTCCCGACCCTGTGCCGATAGATCTGCTGCCCTGAGGCAATTAGAGTAGCTGTCGATGCTTATGTTTTTTCATTAGGACTTTTTAATGTTTATATGCTCCTTTAACTACTCCCACACACACATCGGCGAAAAGGTATTTTTTGTAAACTTTTCCGCTGGCTGAGATGAAGCAGCCAGGTGGACAGAAGACAGAAGAAAGGAGGAGTCGCTCAGACTGCATTCTTCATTCTCTATAAACTTAACTTAATGTTATTTAGTTAATTGACATTTTGCATTTGTTTCCAGTGACACTTTCTATCGTGACTTTGCTGTTGTAAACACAACTCTAGAAACAGTATTTAGCTATTTAAAAATTGTAAATAACTTCTAATTCTATTCTGTCATGTTGAGGAACCAAGTCGTTGTAGAAGTATAGCCTCTAGGCCACCGTAGTTCTCCAACAAGCTTGGAAAGGAAGGGGCTGAGCTGAGGGGTATTTAGTTGGTTGCAGACTGCCACAAACCACGAGATGCCACTAAAACGTACACACGGTCCCTTTAAAACATGGCTGTGTGCGTTTGCCATCCGTCTTTAAGAGCAACCGCTCCCCTGATATGAAATGGATGAAACAAGGTTTGGTTGGCTTCTACTTTGACTGCTTTAACTAAGAAAAAGGCTCATTTGTGTAATTGGGATGCTACACAAAAGGTCATTTGTTGAACAGAGCCAACACGCTGTAATTGTGGGAGAGTTGGACACAGTGAAGTAATATATATCGTCCAAAGACACAGCGGTCACAACTACTGTGGTTTAAATACAAATTGACAACGAAGGAGGGACGCTGAGTCTCTCCAAGGCCGATACAAAAACCGTCAATTAGGAAAGTAATAGCAGGAAAAGCACTGCGTCTTTATTCTAACTGTTACAACTTCGTCATGTCGTAACAATGGGCCACCTCGTATTGAATCACTTGAATAATTAAGTGACAAGTTGGAGTTGTCGATAACATCGGCGACTAAAGGTGTTTTATGTCACAATTTGAGAGCTCCATCACACAAATTCAGTGAGTTAAAGGTGTTGAGAGTAAAAGTGTTACAACCATCCCTGTGCTTGCTGAATGAGCTGCTAAAGATGAGCCCGTCAGTAACTGTGTGTCTCTTCTATATAAGCACGACCAAGCGGCACAACAGACTGGATGGCGCGTCGAAGCATTAGGCTGGCGTTAGGGGTCGCGTGGTTTAGCGTAGTGGCGTTTGCCGAGTGAGGGCGGAGCCAGAAGCACGAGAGTTGGCTAACCAACTTCTATCCCCCCCGTGGAGCAGAAATCCAACTGAGAATCCAGGAGTGTGAGTTGTCTCATAAACTTCACACATAGGATACCCTCGAGCTAAATGATAGAAGAAAGATTGGACGACAAAATATCATACTTGCAATTTGCAATATTTTCACTGTGTACAAAATGTCATTTGGATAGTCAACATCCCACCGGTGCAAGCTTTTACGCCGATAATGCGATGAGTTATATCTTCGTGGGGTTCCCCCTCAGGGGCGCACTGGTAGCTCGGTCAGCGCTGTCGCCGTCGTTTGCACGGTTTGAGCTGTTGGCCGTGTCCATGTTGAGAGCTGTGTGGAGGCAATCTGAATCTCCTATTGATTATTTTTTTCTAGGTAAAGTTGAATCTGTAGGCTGGCTCCTTTGTTAGTTTTGCAGATTGACGATCAGATTGATGTCATGGCCTTATTAACCTTACAGCTTCGTATTAAAAACCAGCCTTATTTTCAAGGTAGCTAACGTGCTGTGACTCTGATTGGCTCAGTGCTCTTAGTTATATAAATATGCTATATTTTATGCTATCATTGGCATGGGAGAAATAATATTCCACCCTCCAAATGTTCTTCAAAAAGGTGATAATAACGTGGAAATGATGGCTGGCGTCCTGCCAGCGAGTGTGGCTGTGTGACAGGCTTTCCAGATTGAGCCACATTTGATTTGCCTGGTGGCTATCGTGTTAATTTTCCACCTCCATACGCGAACATGAAACACTGTCTTTTCAAGGCGGGCAAAGGGACTCATTTCAAAGCGACCAGGGCCAGCGTCATGTGTGGCGACTGGTGGACTAGTACGATCACGACGAGTGTCATAATGAAATAGAAATGTGTCATTTATTATCAGTCTGTCAGACGGTTGAGCATATATGTGTATTTTATTCATACGGTTATGGGTGAACGCTTAGTTCATATAAGCTTGTGACCGAATCATTACAAAAATGATGTTTAAATAATATATAATATAGTAAGTTATCAAGTAGATTGCTTTACAGTGTTCATTTTGGATCTTTTCATCCATGACAACGTATGGAAGAAAAAGAAACGTACAATTTCTGCAGTTCTTTTGATCATCAAATTATAGTGATTAATTAGAGCCTATCCACAAGGACAGTGACTCAGTGAGCAGCTGGGGGAAATGTTCCAACTGGTACAATGTATGACCTTAATTTAATTTCAATGCCAACATGACCTTGAGGCACCTCTCGCCCTTTTTGTATTGCCACTCCGAACGTGTCCGCCTTATGCGTTCAGGTTCTTGCAGAGTTTTGCTTTTTCATCCCAGTGAGCCGGGCCCAGGTTTGTAAACCACTGGAAACCTTACTTTTTAATGAAAAAAAACCTTTCAAACTTTTTAATGCTATTTATTTTTGGCCCACTGTCTCAAAACGTCTTAACCAAAAGCACCTCAGCATTATTTTAACATGAATAATCAAAGCTTGGCTCTGTATTTTCTTTCCAAATTCCGCCTTTAATAAAAAAACAAATCCGGGCGAGGGGTCTCTTTGGTGCATCTTAATTGGACTCACGGATTTACGGTGGATTTTTGCATTGCGGCCTCTGCAGAACAGACTGCAGGCTCAATATCGACAAAAGCTGCCGAGAATATTCTCTGAATTTAAAGTAAAAAAGAAAGAAAAAACATTACAGGGCCGACGGGAAAAGGACAGCAAAGGACAGTCCTGGAGCCGCTCATCTTAAAGCAACCCCGACAAGAAGGGTCTTCGTTCACAATGTCTCTTAATTAATTACTCTTAATTAAAGAGTAATGAGAGTACGTGCATCAGTGTCACTTGTGAAGCAAAGACCACTGAAAAAAGACACAGCCACACTGCGTATCTGCACACAAATCCTGCAGTAAGCCACTTACCCTCATTACCAACTACCTCCAGCTACAAACTGCACAACATCTGTAGGGAAACAATAATCCGAGAGATAAAAAAGAGTGCCCATTAAATATTTCTTTTGTCGTTGCCGCTTTTGTGTAAACCGTTTTGATAAACCCACGCTTTTATTTAACCTCTAATTTTTCTTTATTTGCACATTTCAGTTTAAATAAGTACAAATCTAAACGTCCTTTGGCTTTTCCTCTCCGGCTCCTCTGCCTCTGTCCAATGTCTTCCAGGTTTTATTTCATAAAGATCAGTAGTGCGTAGCAATGTGGAAGAGCAACATCCCAGTTGTGCTGCAGAGCGTCTTCACCCACTCACATCAGCGATGGTGCGGACCCACGGGGCGCGGGAGAAAGGGAAACTGGCCTTAGTAATACTAAATTAGTGATTAACATAGTAGAATATTCAACGTAAAGCACAGGAGCGAGGCACTCTCTCTTTGTCCCGTTTCTCCTGCAGCAACAGTCCTGCTTTGCTGTATATTTTTGGGCGTTTCGCATATTTCTTCCTCAATCGTAAGGGGGGGGGGGGGGGGGGGGGGGGCACTAATTAAGCATCCGCATGAAGCTGAAAAACAAGTCGGAGGAGAAGAAAAACTAAATAGGATTTGTGTTTTCGTCAAATACTGCCGAGACGTTTTTGTTTTATCTTCCTGTACTCTCGTTCTGACGGAATAATTAGTGTGAGAGTTATAACAACATCATCTACTCCTATTTATTTTGTGTAGCTGCCATGCCTGAATGTACTGGTCTTAATTATTGATACTTTTAATGGATTTATATATTTGGATTCGTTTTATTCCATAAAATATTAAAGAAAGACAAACGTGTGTACTTCCAGTTGTTATGGATTTTTTTTATTACACTGTGTTTTAAACAATCTTACAGCAAACCTGATGAAGGCGGATTTGTAGAAAAGACAGCGTGTTGATTGTCGAGGAGCCCGTTTGAAGTCTGTCAGTTACGCTCAGTGGGGATTCTCGTCTTTTTGGAGCTCTCAAGAAAATCGAGTGTTAAAGAAAGACGTGTTTAAAGTGAACTCTAGAGTATTATTGCCGTGTGTTGTGATATCACACAGGATGGGGTTTATGGCTATAAGCGGAACAGAAGCCAAGCAAAGGAGGAACAACGTGAAAGTGGGAAAAGTCAAACTTTGCAAGAACACGGCAAGGATCTGCAATCAAATATAGAATATGATGGACTTTATTTCAATAAGTTAACTCGTTCAATTTCATTTTCTCTTTAAAAATAGTGAATTCTAATTACTTGATATTCCAGAATCAACACACACACACACACACATATTACAGAACAGTACTTTTCATCTATACTGTACATGTGGTTCGTTTGCCCATTAGCTGCCGGCAGCAGCTTATTATTTTCTTACTCATATCAAAGCCTGTCTCCTCCATTGTGACTGGTTGTCCCTGCATTATGTAGGATCCACCCAAAAATATGATTTTGCGACTACAGACGTGGCAAAAAGAATCCGACGCAGAAGTCCAAGAGCTCCGTCTCCTTTTAATAACCTTGGCGTGAATACAGAATACGCACTGCATTGATTTGATCCTTTTAAATCAACTGGACAGATCATTACAGGAGACAAAATACACATATGAATGTAACTTTTGGTTACTAACTTTCAGCCAATGTCATGTACCGTAGAGAGGGGGAGGGGGGGGGGGGGGGTGCAGGAGCAGTGGTGTCAGGTGATGTATGGCGCTACAGTTATTTTTGTGTATCAGGTGAAGGCTTATGATGCATTGAACAGAAAAGCAACACAACACAGGCTTCTGCCTCTTGAGTTGGCATCCCGTTGACACCAGAGCATCAAAAAGAGAGATCATCATGACGGCATGAAAACAATGAGCTTCAAAAGGCCAACGGACGACAGTTCGATTGTCGAGTAAACTTCAGTTTTAGATGCAAAACCACTTTCATCGTGCAGTAAACGTAACGATAATACCACAATGCAATAATTAAGAAACAACTTACTTCCTGTTTTATGGATTGAATGCGAGACCTTTTCTGGTGTGGCTATAAGTCTAAATGTGGACGCTTGCATACAACACACACACACACGCACACGCACACGCACACGCACACGCACACACACACACACACACACACACACACACACACACACACACACACACACAAGCAGCTGTTTCTTGATGCTCGCGAATGAGTTCATTTTTTTTTTCTCCTTCCGAGGAGGAGGTCAATATGAAGACAATTTTTAGCCAATGATATATCCTCTGTTGTGTAGCGCAACATTTCTCAACTGTCATCGGCATTCCCGGCTCAATAACTTTGAACGATTGTCCCGGACAAGGTCAGTCCTCAGTCACCGCGCCCCGGTGGTTTCCAGCCCGATCTCAGCGCCATCGCAGGGGGCGCCGCGAGGAGGCAGAAATGATCTAACACATTCTCGGGCATATTGTTGTAGCGAGCAGACTAGATTTGGATGAACAGAGCAGTTCCCTGCAGAGTGTAGCGTGACCGATACTCACGGAGGGGGAAAGATGAGTAGGATTTAATGTCAGACACACTCGCTTGTGACCGCGATCATAGGCTTGATGGTTAACTGTCTCGTTGGAAAAATAAATCTACATTATGAACATAAAATGTACATTAATGGCTCTTGTGTAAAAAAAAAAAAAAATGAAACTATTTTAATGTAACCTCCAAATGCCTTTCTCTTCCAAAATGGCATTCCCATAAAACTAATCTGCACCCTCAGTCGGGTTTTGAGGGAAACATATTTCTCCCAGATTACAGCATGAAAAACCAAAACAAAACACAAATATTTTCTTTAGGTTTTGTAAAAACAACATGGTTTGCCTTAAAATGACAGGAAATTGAAACGTATTGGTTATGTTGAGACAACAACTTGTGTTTTTGACACAATATAAACTTATGTGTTTGCAATTTTTGTCGTATGGGAACGTCATTTTTAGAAGACAAGGCTGTGAAATGACATGCAAATACTGTATTCCACTTTCTCCCTGACAACATCATCCGCTGAAAGCTCTGTTTGTGTGACCTGACAGGAAACTGTCAGCAGAGCTCCTGAAATGGGACGCGGCCTTGAATAAATGCCTCCTTAAGTTCCAACTGAAAAGAGTGATTCCTGCAGGCGATGCCACGGAGCTTCTGCTCGTACGGTACAGAACTGTGTGCCATTACTTACCGTCTTAATAAACGCCCAGTCACGTCTCCCTTTTTTTTAGTTGCTGATCTAAAAAACAAAACAAAAAACTGTCGATTGTCAGATGTGTGACTGGAGCAGTCCTGACATCTACTGAACATCCCCGCTACTGAGGTCAGTGAAGTGCAGCAGTGCAGCATACAGTAGAACACAACATAACTCAAAGGGATTTATTGGCTTACAGATCTCAACCCTGCTGTGTGCGTGTGTGTGTGTGTGTGTGTGTGCGTCTCTTTTGTCTCTTTCTGGTCAATTGTGCCTATACAAATACAACTCTATGTGGATTCTATATATTTAGCATTTTTCCCCTTATATGTATAGGAGTTTGGCCACTCCTAATGGTGGCAGACAGATATATTTTATGTCGACACAAGATCTAAACTCTACTCTAACTAGATGCACGGTGAAAGTGCATTTATAGTGTCCAACTCCACTTTTGCTGCACATAATCTGGGTGTGAACTAAGCCGCAAGGGGCCAAAGGGTTCGTGTGTGAAGTCTTAATTAATTGTAGGTTTGTTTACAGCGTAAAACATTAATTCAACCAATGACAGCGTCATCCCTCGTTCCCTTTAAAAGCTTGAAACTGGAGCATGATTTCTATTTAAATGGTGGATTCTGTTAATTGAAGAATTTTTCTAAAAAAATGCCATCAAATATAGAATGAAGCAGAATATCGCGTGAGATAAAAAGATGTCGTGAATGCTTAGATCTTTTTTCCCCAATCATTTTGGACCTCTGGAGTTATTGGAAACGTTTGGTTCACAGCAGTCAGCCACTACTGGAATCTAAATATCCAAATAATACTGATAACATTAGCGTGGCTTAAATACCGGGTTTTGACGGAAGGAACGATTTAGAATCTCAAGGTCGACCTTTTTTCGAACCTAGATTTGCAATGTTTTGTATTGATGAGTTTCATATTCTCTTTACTGATAAGGAGGGTACTTGGTTCACCGTTTGGCGCCATCCATTAACGCGGATGCTGAATTAATGTCGCTGTGGGCGGCGTGTCGTGAAGGCAGGCGAGTGGGCCGGGCGTGTGACCCTAGACCTGTGACCCCCTCGTCTAATCCTCTCCCCCCCACATTAACGACTCCATTTGACTGCACATGAGCAAACAAAAGTGTTTTTTTGTTGCTCCATGACGCGACCGCTTCCTGCCGCCTTAGTAACGGATAGTAACGCAAGATCAACTTAAAACGAGTGCACAGATGGGCACAAGCACATTTTCTACTTCCCCAACATGGATGCTGAGCGTGACCATGACAACGGTGTCTGGTCTGAAACCAACGATGACATTTGTTGTGCGCTGTGTCCTTTTTTTTTTTTTTTTTTTTAAAGCAGGGTGTCAGATTGGACCCCGACAGTCTACAACCAATGCTCGCCGCTCCGTGTTCACCATTGTAGTTTAGATCATCAGTATGCCAATATTTAATAATTAGTACTAAAACACAAAGACTAGCTGATGAATAGGAATTCCAGTTTGGCAGGAATGTTATTAACCAAATGAGGGACAAACACAATTATGAGCTGATGATGGCACTTGATGACTAAAGGACCACCACGGTTATTAAAATCCATCCTCAGAGGGACGTGAATGTGTGAAACAGATTTATTTGCAAATCATTCGATAGTTGATGACACATTTGACTCAAATCCACAAATATCAACAGAGGAAAGATTAGGAAATGCAGCTATGATCTGGACTCAACTTCCACGGCGTGACGGTTTCAGTCCAAAGGGACATCGACGTCCCCTCCAGCCGGCCGCTATCACGGCTAAAAAGGGGCCATTTTTATTTTTTGCACGTCATTCCGTATTTTTTTCCTTTTCAGTATATTTTCTGAATACGCGTTCTATAAAAGATCCATTGATATGCTTTTGATTTTGGTTGACAAGGCCACAATAGCAGACGGAGAGAGAGAGTGAACGCTGAAAAGCAATTTCCACCACCGAGCGACAAACCGCTCGTGTACGAACGAGCCCTCGGCAAGACAGGTTTGGTTTTCAATTGTCCACATGTTCTCATTTTATATATATATATATATATTAAAATCCTTTGCACATTAAAAAGATATGTCACATGGTGGACTAGAAATGCCAGGGTTACAGCATGAAAGAATAGCAGGGATATGAGCAATTTTAAATCTATTAACAGGGGAATTTCTTTTAATCCTACAGCTGAACACAACACAGGGAAGTAAACGAGTGGAAAGCAGGAAGTGCTTGGATTGAAAAAGAAATCCACTTTTCATTGATTACATCATCGGTACTGTAAACACAAATAGCACACCGTGCCTCCAAGTACAAAAGCGAAAAACACTCGATTTCCCAGCAGCGGCTTGATGCGGCCGGTGTGTCGCAGCGACTGTATTGAGGAGTGTGATTATGCTTTCGCTCTTACGGATGGATCCATAAGGAGACCGCAGATTCTACTGCAAAATGTTCACAGCAGGCCACCAAATGTCCATTATGCATCTCAACATATCGCAACCGAGGCTCGAAATCATCGATTAAAAAAAGAAAAAAAGAAAGAAGAAATCTTTTGGCCTTTTACACGCTGGGGGTTAAATAATTGCTATTAACAGTGTTCATGCTGCAACCACAAGGAGAGTGTACAGACAGGGAGGTGGTAATTGTAAAGACGTGGAGTTTGTGTTTCTACCATTATAAATCATATAAAGTGTTTTTTTTGTTTTTTTTCAGAATCAAATTGACCAGAAAGAGTCAAAAGAGACGCACACACAAGCACACGCACACGCACACGCACACACACACACACACACACACACACACACACACACACACACACACACACACACACACACACACACACACACACACACACGCCTCTCTATATCTGCCGTCTTTGAACCAGTGCAGAGTCTCATTCTTGTGATAAAGAATGTCTGGCCTGTGATCTTAGGCACAGCTGTTTGATGTATTATTGGAAAACACTTGTTAAGACGCTGGAGCGCAGACTAAAAATGATATTCATCTCGGGTTTATGGTGTCATCTTTCTTCTCTTGAAGGGATTTGAAGTTTACCTTTTTTTAAAAAGCTATATTACATGAACAGAACAATTTAAAATATAATGTTTATTAAAGAGTGATGAAATTACCTTTTTATACATGGAATATGTACACATTTATTTGTAATGTTCTGTAATAAAACAAATCAAAGTGTATGCTGTCTGGCTATATTTCTACGAATCTATTGATGGGAGATGGTTTAGCTTTCTTAAATTATTATTAGTAAAACCTGGGAGCGTGTTTATGTTGGACATGAACTGCTGCTCGGATAATAACCGACATTTCGTTGCCTCAGTACTACCTGTACTCAAAAAGTTGAATCTGAATCTGAATCTGAAGAGCACTGATGTATGGATTTATGGATTTGGGTACGTCTGTTAAATCCGGTGACCCGAGCGAACAGAGGACAAAAGCACTTAAAAAAAGGAAAATATCTTTGTCATTATAGTTTTACCGTGTTGTTGTCATTATAGTTTTACCGTGTTGTTCCCGTTAATACCTGCACGGCTTCTGGTCCCCCCCGCTGGCCATCTATTCATCAGCACTTAACCGCCGCAGTAGAGCTCACGGTTACGTACCACGCCGCCCAGTGAAAGACGGCGTTATGACGACTGCATCGCCGGATATATTAAAACACAAACTGCTCGTTGCTCTCTAAAGCACAAACAACATATTGCAAACCCTCTTCTTCTTTTTGTTCTTCTTTCCCTGACATTGTGGGCAAAATGCAGGTGCATTCATTATCCTGTAATTACCCTGCTGTTAGTCTTCAGGTGTATTATTCATTACAAGCGTTCTCCACACAGCGTGGCGACAGGAGTGGTGGAATGAATGAGCGCCATAGGATCAACATGCACTCCCATCATTAATACTGTGCTGCGGCCGGGATGTAACCGGTTCTCAAGGCCACCGCTAAGTGACCGCTCTCACACACACACACACACACACACACACACACACACACACACACACACACACACACACACACACACACACACACACACACACACACTCACTAAACCTCAGCAAATGTAATCCTGAAAGCACACGAGGGCTCGTCCAATATTGGTCTGCGATGAAACCAAAATCTCTGAAATCTTTTCGTTTCACATCACGCTGGGAATATAAAATTCCAGTCCATTATTGTGGGTACAGGTGGCACTTCATTCTTGGGAGAAAAAAAATGTAGTTTTCTTCTTCTTTCATTTTGATGCATGAAAAGCGCCAACAGCTGGAAAATGCAATGTTTCCCGTAAAATGATGCTTCACGCTGGATGGTGAATACGACGCCGCCTGCTGACTGATAATGTTTCGGGGGGGGGGGGGGGGGGGTTGAAAGCGAGTCAACTTAAAGGGATTTGGGAGGATGTCGGGGAGAGAGATGGGACGGTGAATCACTCCGTAGGGATCAGTGCACAAGAGGAGCGGCTTCACCTAAGAGCAAGCAAAGCTGGGGGAGCTAGAGCCCTGTGAATGAGGCAGGAATACGTCGACAGTGTATTGATCCACCGGTTATTCCTACAGGGGGGGTCAGAAAAAGCCAAAGCATGGCAATGTGACAGGATTCTAAGGCCCTATTGCCAACTGTTTTACCAGACACACAGCTCTCCCTTTAAAAAAACCCTCATGAAATATCTATTTTGCCACATTTATTGGCCTAATTACCAATTAATAGGCAAATGTATGTCTTCAATAACATGGTTTGACTTCAAAATCTACCGTCACGGACATCTTTTGGACATTAAAGTTGAGTAAAATGATTCCATAAACAGGTTTACTCACCGAGCCTCGTATTCACTGACGGTTGGAACGTCCAACACGTTACGCATTACTAATACTAATGTCACATCAGCAGTTTATGAATCCCAATCAGTTGTCCTTGAGGGGCTGTGTCATCTGATACAATTAGTAATACCTGTTAAAAATATAGCCAATCCAGGAGATCCAAGAAAAATGCTGATATCTTGCTATTGTTTTGTGTGTAAAGCATCGCTGCTTCTGGATCCGGTGCTGATGAGACTGCAGTGCTTAAAATTAATATAATAATAATAATCCGGTGCTGATGAGACTGCAGTGCTTAGAATTAATATAATGAGCTGAAAAACCCTAAAATGCTTCATAGAGCTGAGGGGGATTGCAAAGTTGGTTGATGATTGCTTGTAGATTCATCACTACCAGCTAACTTTTGTTCACATTATTGTTACAGCAGTATTGCTTAGAGCAGCTTTTAACAAAAGTGTATACGTCACTGAACGTTTTGCAGAATGACTTGCAGCAATTCTTACATTCTTACAGTATTTTGTATTCTAATATTAGGAGCATGAACTTCTATTATGGTTAAACAAGACCGACTACGATGTTGCAGCAATATGAAAAATGAATACGACACATTTCCCCCTTTGCAATGCATGTTTTGGATTTAATATCTTTGTGCTGCACGGTGTTGTCACTTACAAAAAGAATCTTCTGCAAAATCAGAATGCGATTGAGAATTTTGTTTTCTCACATAGCGACCAATTAGGGACGATATTTGTTTGTTTTGGGGATAACATTAAAAATAGATCTTTGCTGCAGGTGTTCCAGAACCGTCCGAGGAGCCATCGCCCCGTACGTTCTTTCCCTTCCACCTGAAGGCCCACTTGGGGTTTGATTCCGGCCCTCGTCTTGTGCCTTGGTCTGGCAGACTTTCTGCAATACAGCAACATTCATATTTCAACGGCAGAATATGAATTATGCACAATAAGCAGTGAGAAGGAATTTAATGATGCCTTGGCCGCTGCAGTCTGCCTCGACAAACGAAGAGTGATTCCCCCTGTCTCCGCCGCGGGGATGGAGGTGCTGATTTGAACAAATCTTTGACCTCATCCTTCTCGCTGCTTAAGGTTTGCAGTCGACGCACAGGTTCGGAGAGAGAGAGAGAGAGAGAGAGACGAGGGGTGAGGGTCGCTCATCCTGTCAGAATATTGATCCTCTCTGACATCTAATGTAATGATTCTTTGTCAGCAAAGAAATGACCGGACAGGCTGAATTTGGGTCGTCTCACCAGCGACTTTTAATTAAGACTCCTCCGCCCGTCTCCGTTTGACCTCGTCGACCGGCCAATGGGAGTTGATGTTTTTTGACGTGCAGAGAGCGAAACGCTTTCTTCCACAGAAAGTGGGACGAGTTATCCTCCGTCGCTTCCGTACAACCTTTATTTGTTAGGCAGATGAAAACCTCTGCCCTCGAATATCCAGATATTATTCTAGAACAGTAACACAGCGTATGCATATATATATATATATTCTTGTATGCACAGAGTCTTTTTCAAAAGCGCCGCACTTGCATCTCTTAAGCCTCGCAAACAGCTGACGGACTGTTTGGGTAGAAGTTCACAAACATTGGATTTAAGCCCCGGGACAAAATGAAAGGTAGCATCGGTTAGGAGCGTTGTGCTCAAAAGATACATATTTGGCAAATACATTTACATTATGATGTCATTACTGAACACAGTATAAGCTTTTCTAATCCACCCCTCAGACTAGAATGTAAAATGTTAATATATTTATATATATATTTAAAGTCCATTGTAACTTTTCGTTTTTTAGTTGGGGCATAACAATCCACTTATTGTCATAGAAGCACATTCATACTTGATTTCCCATAGAATATACAGTTGTTAACGCTGCTATTGTACATGTCGATGTTTGTTTTTTACAAACATTAACATTCAGAAAGTTTTCATTTTGCGCAGCCATATTTGTGCTGACATGTGTGTTTAATTTAAATTAAATCAGATTGTATTAAACTCTCACGTGTCTACATGAGGCAGATAGTTTGCAAAAACAAGAACACACACGATGAATTTACACAAGTGAAAAAAACTATAAATACTAAAAATATACACATTGTTAGAACGAGTTGAAATTCATCAATGTATTCTATAGAATTAATAATGGTGGATGTCAATCCATTGCTGGCCAACAACAAAGTGTATTTTTCAAGATATACACAAGATATACTCCCAAAAAGACATACCTGTTGGAGAGGTGTGTGGTCAACACGTGGTTAACGTTGTGAAACTAAACTTAAGTTTTTAGAAAAGTTCATGGTTTTGGTTCAAATAAGTTTGTATCTGTAACTTATACGTAAGTTAGTTAAATAAAGTAATAACTAGAGTTCATTACCTACTAATAAATGTAAAAACGTGACGTCATAATCTACTCTTTCTCAAGTTTAATGGCTTCTTTTTCATCTTCATCTTCTGTTTAACCTTGATGAGAAGTGATGTGTTTCCTGCTGTGAAGATGCAGATTAAAGAAACCTCCTCCTCCTCCTCCTCCTGTTCTTCTTCCTTCTCTTCCTCTTCTTCCTCCCCCTCCTCCTCTTCCTCTTCCTCTTCCTCCTCCGCAAACAGTGTATGCACGCTAAGAGGTTAACATGAGATCATTTCTGCATGCGCAGTTGTTGACGTGTAATATGAACTAAAATGACTTGGACAAAAAAGAAAGTGTTGGACCGAACAGCAGGAAGTGGATGTCTGAAGGAGGATCCATGCAGTTTGACTCTGAGCCAAGTCAAACACTTTTAAAATTAGACACCGCCGCCTGGGTGTCGGTGTTAAAATAGAAAGGTGAAAGGCTGCATGCGGCCCGGTGTCAGGGGGGGTGGGGGGGTACTCATTTCAGTATCATTTTTTTTAAAGTATAGTTAATAATCATGCCCTACAGGCTGAATACATGCATAACTGTGCGACTAATGCATTTTCCTCATTGATTTCGTCGCGCATGTACACATGATGCAACTCACAGGATGTCGTGGGCTACGTGCCACAGACATTACGTTTGTCTCTTTAAAAAAGAAAAATAGTTTAGAAAATAACACAAAAATGTATTTGTATTTTTTAGGAACTGAAATTTTTTTCTGTGCACGGCCTCAGGCTTCCATTTGATTCAAGTCACAACAAGGTCAAATACCTGTTGGAGCCTCGCTGCAGGTGGACTGCAAGTGGATTCTGTCTCAACCGAGGGGCCGATTCTCCTTCCTGTACATCTTGTTTACATATCACTGAAAAAACAACAACAACAACAACAACAACGACGAGTAGTTGTGCTCAGAATCTTAAGCCTACACAAAGAAAATATCCTCCCCCTTCCAGATCAGTGACTCAGACACTGACAGCTATTCATCAAGAGTATAATTGGGAGGTGCACATGCAGCACTCTACTGCTGGCATAACACTCAGGCCAGTTGTGCTCATATTTCTATAATAAATGTAGCTACGCGGTCATGAAAACGTCATTGCTCCACAATGAATTGCAACCTGCTGTCTTTCCATTAAGCCTTCATGGGATTCAGTTATTTTGTCTCTTCTGCACGGTGCCCCTCATCTTACTATCTGCTGAGATTTCCTATGCTGTCAATTTCCTATTCAATTAAATGATAAGCCTTTTTTTTTTTAAAAAATGTCCTATTCAAATGAAGGTAAAGAGTCCAAACAATTTTCAGGAACGGAGGTGACTCTCCTACAATTTAGGGTCTTTTGTTCAAAAGGATTTAGCTTTAAACCCCCCAAAGCATCTCAATGCTCTTCCCCCGCGTGAGGCTCTGAGCCATTTTTGTTCTCCCAAGAAAAAGTCTCAGCAGAATCTGTGCGTACCTTTTGGTCATTTCAATCCATTTCTTCTCTTTTGATCATGGTTTCCTGCTGTAAAATACACAAATTGGTGTTTCCATCAGGCGGGAGATGGTCTTATTTGTTATGAGACATTTTCATATCAATTGTTTTTGACAGCAGGCATACAGCAGTGTAATCCCAGAGAAGCTTCATTATACTAAACCTCCTCAACCGTATTCCCAGAAGAAACACACACACACACACAGACACACACACACCTAAATGCTCAATATTTGCACTTTATATTCCTTTCCTCCGACCTTGCATTCTGTCTCATTGTCACTGTGAACACAATGTGCTGCAACATATGATGCTATATAATGAAATCAATACTCTAAATGTGACCCGGCGTGTGTCCTGGTTCCGTAAGCGACGGATGATGTTTTCATGCACTCGCCATCGCTTTTTTCCGCTTTAGCATTGGTCTGCACTGGTTTTGCTCAGGAGTCTGATCGCTCGAAGCGAAAACCTGCCACGACTTTGAGTCCTGCATCATTTATGCATCGTCGGCATCGGGATGCAATGGTTGCAGCAGCTTCGGCCCAGTGAAGAAACATATAGACATGTTGCAACCCGCTGAAAGATTAAAATCAGGATAATTGTTTGCGCCGCGTCGTTACTGCGAAACGAATCACATTTTCTTGTATTATTTAAATTGCATTCCGCGATTCAATCTGTCAACATCAGCTGAGGGCGAAAACAAAGAAATGAAGTAAGGGAGGAGAGAAGCAATGTTTCTAGACCCGATAGAGGATAAACATTAATAAAACAGGGAAATGCCAACAGCAAAAAATCCTCTAGACACAAGAATAAAAGTGCACATGAACACAGTGTTTTTTTGTGTGTTCTTGTACTTTCATGTTTGGGAGAGTCAGTTCCTGCTGCAAGCCTCAAGAATGGCAAC
Organism: Cyclopterus lumpus; assembly: GCF_009769545.1. Lineage (NCBI taxonomy): Eukaryota > Metazoa > Chordata > Actinopteri > Perciformes > Cyclopteridae > Cyclopterus > Cyclopterus lumpus. The sequence continues at coordinate 5,063,358 of NC_046973.1, forward strand.
GTGTTAGGGTAGAGTGAGGTACATTTTTGGCAGGGACTTCAAATGCTCTACGGGTGAGGGGTTTCTGGTGGTCCCGGTTGTGTTTCTGAAGACCAGATCCCAGTAAAACATTGAGTAAAGTGTGATGGCCTGGTGCTGGCTCCCAGTGGGGACCGGTGGAGAGGCGGCGCAAAGCTCTGCTCCTGGCCGGAGGAGGAGACACTGATGGAGTTTGCGCTGTCCTCCCTGGCTCAGGTGTGATCATGTGACCTCTTGATGGGGACGATGACGCTGCACCACATACAGTGCATCCGGAAAGTATTCACAGCTCTTCACTTTTTCCACATTTTGTTATGTTACAGCCTTATTCCAAAATGGATTAAATTAATTAGTTTCCTCAACATTCTACACACAACAACCCATAATGACAAAGTGAAAACTGTTTTTTGCAAATTTTTGCAAATCTATTAAAAATAAAGAACGAAAACATAACATGTACTCACAAGTATTCACAGCCTTTGCCATGACACTCAACATTTAGCTCCGGTGCATCCTGTTTCCACTGATCATCCTTGAGATGTTTCTACAACTTGATTGGAGTCCACTTGTGCTAAATTCAGTTGATTGGACATGATTTAGAAAGGAACACACCTGTTTATATAAGGTACCACAGTTGACAGTGCATATCAGAGCATAAACCAAACCATGAAGTCCAAGGAATTATCTGTAGACCTCCGAGACAGAACAATTTCTGCAGCATTGAAAGTCCCAATGAGCACAGTGGCCTCCATCATCTGGAAATGGAAGAAGTTTGGAACCACCAGGACTCTTCCTAGAGTTGGACGCCCAGCCAGACTGAGCGATCGGGGAGAAGGGCCTTAGTCAGGGAGGTGACCAGGAACCCGATGGTCACTCTGACAGAGCTCCAGTGTTGTTCAATGAAGAGAGGAGAACCTTCCAGAAGGACAACCATCTCTGCAGCACTCCACAAATCAGGCCTGTTTGGTAGAGTGGCCAGACGGAAGCCACTCCTCAGTAAAAAGCACATGACAGCTCGCCTGGAGTTTGCAAAAAGGCACCTGAAGGACTCTCAGAAACCGATTGAACATCTCTGGAGAGATCTGAAACTGGCTGTGCACCGACGCTCCCCATCCAACCTGATGGAACTTGAGAGGTTCTGCAAAGAAGAATGGGAGAAACTGCCCAGAAATAGGTGTGCCGAGCTTGTGGAATCATAGCCAAGAAGACTTGAGGCTGTAATTGCTGCCAAAGGTGCTTCAACCAAATATTGAGCAAAGGCTGTGAATACTTATGTACATGTTGTGTTTTCGTTCTTTATTTTTAATAGATTTGCAAAAAACAGTTTTCACTTTGTCATTATGGGTTGTTGTGTGTAAAATGTTGAGGAAAATAATTAATTCAATACATTTTGGAATAAGGCTGTAACAAAATGTGGAAAAAGTGAAGCGCTGTGAATACTTTCCGGATGCACTGTATTTGAACCCATGATTGCTGCACCATCACTTCAATCCAAAATGAACTTGTAAAGGAGCACCTTGTTGTAGCTGCAGTTGTTTTGAAAAAAAACTAAATCTAGTCGAGAGTAAAATATATGCACACACTTTTGACATTCTCCCCACACTAAGTGTTGCCATTAGCGGCAGACAGTGGGCCACTGATTCCATGAAGTGTGAACGTCTCTGCCTCCGTTTAGTTTCGCTGTAACAGACTTAATTCTTTCTTCTACCTACGCAGAGTAAAGTGTTCTTCCACCACCCAAACACTGTCCTCTGATTCCTTTTAAAATGTGCAATGTGTAAGGCCACATGCTACAAAGCAATAGGGTGCACTGTTTCACCTATACTGCTGGATTAATACAATATAACTATAAAGTCATCAGTAACATATACATAAAGCCTTATAGTTATGGTCGTAAATCTTGAAAATCACTTGATGATCACATGATTTTTAGAGTTTACAACGCTCTCAAATTGATAGAAGTGTTTAGATCACACGAGCCGGAAACAATCCTACAAAGCAAATACTGGATTTCGACAAATAGTATAATAATATTAGTGTCGCTTGATCTTTGAAATAACGGGTTTAAATAGAATCACACTTTAATGAAACAACGATTCAGATTTTGAATGTCAGCGTTATCGATGAAGCGCCTATTCGTTACAGACCTGGAATTGTCTCCGATATTGATGAGTTTTGTTCTCCATTTACTGATAAAGGAGGGCGACTATGCGTCGCGGTGCATTGACAAAGGGCTCTGAATCCAGAGGCTGCATTACGCACATTGCAGTCGGGTTCTGTCAGAGAGGCCGTGCAATGCGCTGAGACATCGGCCTCGAAAGGCAGCTATTAATGGGCTCGCACATTTCCGAGCACCATACGTCCACACTCGGCCACACACAGAGGAGACGGTGAGCGCACACTAAGGAGAGGGTGCACCGAGGCAACAGCGGTCGTGGACTTTCTCGTGGACGTTTCCTTAAAATGAATAGAAAACATTTCCGCCATGAATCAGTGAATAAAAAACTCATTGAGCTCCATTGAGCGTAGCAACACTACATGGGTGCTCTGCTCCGGCTGTAAGATATCGCCCAGAGTGTTTTTATTCATCTCTTTAGAACTTTGCTACATGTTTGAAGCATTTAATGCTCCACGGTGCCATGAATGACACGTCTTCTCGTCGCATCCTTTTTCTGTCCAACGTTTGCAATGAATAACTTCTTTCCTCCACATAAAACCACGTTGCATTGATCGACCCGGACTCGACTGCCTCATATCGGGCCATTCCGAGCACACACACTTCATGCACCGTTCTTCCAGTTGTCTTGTTTTTCTGTAAAAGAGTTACTGGACTACTGTGGGCGCCTTACAGAGAAGTCAGTACATTAAAAAAGGGGCGGGATACCATAAACTGAAGTGAGGCTTATTTCAGTAGTGCGAGCAAGAACATTCAGGTTCGGTTTATGAGAATATATGTTTGAATATAATATGAAGATAACTAGGATGTTTGCTCAGGAGGTAGATCTCAGTTGGAAGGATCGGTCCTTATGATGAGTTTAATTAGAAATAAGGAGTTCATATAAATCTCCATTAGAAACATGTAAAAAAAAACAACAACATTTAGATAGATCATTTATACATGAGATCATTTTCAGAAGAATAAAACAATCGATTAAGACTTTGGATCTTTTTAAATAGGATAAGTAATCGTTACATTGACTCCGGGGGCACACTGGGGGAAGCGGTGGCCAGGTGCTGCAAAGTTATGAGGATTCAGAGCATGATAATTGTGCTCAAAAAACATGCATGACCACACAAAACAACACCGATAATCTCCCTTGTCACTTCTGAGGCTAAGCGTACTCCGAGTGAGGTGAGAGATGAGAGCAGTTCTCTTGGTGGATAGGGGAGGGGGAGTAGTGGGAATGGGTGGGGGGGGGCTCAATAAATCGATCATTTGAGTGTAAGAAGTCCGCCGGACATCATGAACGACCTCTAACGTCTGGAGCCTATTAATTGTTTTGTTTACGCGGCTCCAATCACAACATACCACACCTCTCATACGGAAAATTAATGATTACTGGCAAAAGGTTAATATCCACTCAGCTGAAAATGAATCAACGATGAATTAATGAGATCATTACCTGCATGGATTGGTAATGAAATTAGTCTCCTTTTTAAAAAAAAAACAAAAAAAAAACAGGACTTTTTTTTTTCCGGGGGTGGGGACGTGGCGGTATCGACACAAATAAACGCATCTGCCAGAGAAGCCCTTGACCAGATGGCCCGCGCTGAGCGATCCGGAGGTCGCACGCGTGATGATATTGAACGTGATTAATACGAAATGATGAGTTTTTATATTTAAGTTGTATTTAATTAACTGACCTCAATAATTTCACAACTGCGTGTGTGTGTGTGTGTGTGTGTGTGTGTGTTTGTTCGGCCGTTGCAAACGTCGCAGGTCGTTCTCGTGCCGCCGCCTTGTTTGCTGTCCCGAAGAGCTGAACTATCAGCGTGGTCCCCACAGTAATTTCAGGAGTGATTCATACACGTGAAATATGTCCGTGCAGAACATTGTGCTGGGTTATTAATTGGCAGGGAGTCAGACAGTACTTAGAGAAGACTCCAGAGATGGTCATGATTCATCTTTCAATTCTTCATTTGAGCAGCACTTCAAAGTTAACCAGTCAAACGGAATCCGTAACAGACCTGAAAGTCCACATTAGTACCACCCCGGAGCTGCAGAGAGCTTTCTACAAGATTATAAACATAAACTAAATGTTTGCAAAAGAGACAGCTGGGTACCTTGCTTTCTTTTTCATGAACAGCCTAATTTTTTCATGTCTTTTTTTTTTTTTTTTTAAATAACCCTGGGAAGTTTACAGTAAATGTGATTATAAATTGGTCGTTACTTTATTTTGTATCTTTCTAAATTGTATGTCTAAATATGCAAATGAGTTACTGAACTAAACAAACAAAGCCGATCGTCACAAGAATGTTTTGCTTCTTTCCCTCGTTACAACACTTTGTGGCCACAGCTATTGTTTTGCTACTGTTTGGCTAAATGCATTGAATGTTATTCAATTAAATAACGATAGAAACAGAAGTCATTGTTTTTGGTCCCAAGGACGAACGATTGAAAGTCAGCGCTTGGCTTCTTGAAGTTAAAAACCACAAAGCAAGCCAGAAATCTAGCTGTAGTTATGGATTCAGACCTCAACCTGAACATCCGTATTAAGACCATCACAAAATCAGCCTCCTATCATAGATCAAGGATGAGAGGATTTATGTCTCGACAGGATTTGGAGAAACTTGTCCATGCGTTTATCTTCAGAACGCTTGACTACTGTAACGGTGCGTTCACAGGTCTCTGTAAAAAGTCAGAAAGCTGCAGCTCGAGTCCTCACTAAGACCAGCAAAGTGGATCACATCACTCTAGTTCGGAGGTCTTTGCACTGGCTTCCTGTCCAACAAAGGATGGACTTTACAATCCTGCTGCTGGTTTATGAAGCATATGGTTCAGGGCCTAAATTCATTTGGGATCTGCTGCTACCTTATGAACCATCCCGACCCCTCAGGTCGTCTGGGACTGGTCTACTTCCTGGTCCAAGAGTCAGAACTAAACATGAAGAAGCAGCGTTCAGGTCTTCTGCACCACATATCTGGAACAATGTCCCTCAGAGACCCTCAGAGACCCTCAGCTCCTTTAAATCTAGAATGAAGACTGTGCTGCATTTAATTGAACCAGATTCAAGGATATCAATCAATTTCTACATCTCACTACTGCATTTTATTTATTTATTTAACTGCACTGCAAATTTGATTTTTAAAATGTTTTTCTTTTTATGTTTTAATGAATGTTCTTAATTGTTTTTAAATCTTGTCTTCTCTTGCATTATGTTTTGATGCTTTTATGCGAAGCACTTTGAATTGCCTTGTTGAAATGTGCCATATAAATAAAAGTGCCTTGCCTTTTGAATTATTATTTGTAAAGTCACATGTCCTCGTTAAGTAGTTTTGATGAATGCAAGCAGAGGTCGACACTGTAGTCTGCAGCTCCTACTTTTGAGTGTATTTATGATGAAGCACGCTGCAGACACTCTGGGGGAGTAAAGTGAGTGATAATAATAAACGGCTTTTAAAGAAAGAAGAGAGACAAAGTGTCAAAAGGGAGACGGCGGTTCAAAACAAGGCTCTGGTGTTAAAGGTCAAACGGAGGTCGGGTGCATTTCTGACTGTTTGTTTTCCATTTGGTAAAAGTCTTTTTCAGTAGTTGAACATATATTCAGAAAGGATCTACTGTGTTTGTGATGTTATATTAACCAAAGTATTGAATTGTTCTTTCTTTTTTAGATTGCTTCTGAGATACTCATTTTTTTCGCCTCGTCGCTATAAAAACAACGGAAATGTTTGCTCGACGTACGCGATGGAGAAATTGTTTCCGCTGTTGTTTTTGCCAAACACTAATATTACATCTGGTTTATTTTCGGATTTTTTCTTTCTTTTCCCGACTCTGAATGTCTCCAGTTATGTAAATTCATCCCCATGTTTTCTAGTATTCAGCAAACGTCTGCTGATTTCTTGAAGGGAATGCCCCAGTTTTTACTTCACAGGAAGTTGATGTTGCTACCCAACAGTTATTTCAATAATCAGCCAAACAACCTTATTGATTCAAACTGTTCAGCACAGTTTATTTGTTTAAAACTTCACTATTCCATGCCACTGACACTCGTTTGTCCTCTGGCTTTTCCAACGCCGCAGCTCATGAATACGCTGCTGTGCTGCAGCCAATGAGCAGAGACTTCAGAGGAGGTTCATTAATACAGAGGCTTGGCTTTTGGATAAGAGTCAAGTTTCTTCAATCCAGCTGTGAGGAGTTGCTTCAGGCTGAGAGCTCACTACTATCAGAGTTAAAATAAATTACGAGAAAGAACAGAACATGTAAAAGCTCACTGGTGCAATCTTCTCACTTACAACAGTATATGTAATAATTAAGTAACATGTGCTTTAATTTAAAATAGTATATAGGCCAATCTAGATCCCCATTCCCATTACATGTCGAGTAGCGGGATGAGCCTATTTAATTTGATACATAACGCAGCCTCTAAAAGAGGTGTGGAAAACTATAAAACACAGAAAAAGAAAAAAAACGACGATATCTTGAGCTGACGATTCGCACGGGACCAATATTATCACATGACTTGTGTTTTGGGGGAAATATGGAAGGTAATTTGCGGTGGTATTATTTCTTGGCAAATAAACAGGCCAGAATGGCGCGGGATTTACATCACAGACCTCCAATTATTACAAAGTACTAGAGGTCCCAAGGTCATACTGGTCCTGTGCAAATAAAAACCTCATTTTGGGGATCACATCCATGTCCAAAAAGGGCTCAAAAGGTTCACGAAGAACATGAAATAAACAGAGGCAGCACACACTGAACTAGATTCCTTGAACAGCTGCTTTCTATTCTGCTGTGAGGCCTTCAGGTGACGGAGGACAGCTTAAGAAGAACATTTCTGCCGGTGGAGCGCCGGGCTTCATGAAGAGCCCCCCTTTGTTTTGGCCCGCAGCCAGATCCTGCTCCTCGAGGGCTGGTATCCTCCCGGCTTCTGATGCTCCTTCTGATCCTCCTCGATGGTTAATGTGCCCGACGCGGCGCCCGTGTACAGAAGATACGGACCAGGTGTGGCTTGTTCACTGCGGAGGAGGACCAAACCTTTTTGCAGGACACATTGAGGACCAGATTAAGGTGCCCGAGTCCCGAGGGAAATTAAATGCAACATGACTTTTGGCTGTTTTACCGGTCTAGTTGTTTGCATGTCCGAGTCGTGTGACGGTACAAAGTAGTTCAAGGAACTGATCATCTGTCATCTTTCCTCCAGAGAGACTTTGGGCGGATTTCAGTAGAAAAACAAGACTCTTATTCCCTGGAGACGGTGATGATTTGTAATCTCATTTGTTCTCTGTAATTCTTACGTACCTAAAGAACTGGTCACCTCGTTGTAAAGGGGACATCGTGCTCATTTTCAGGTTCATACTTACTCACTATGTGTTTTGGGTTTCTTCTCGTACATGTTTACATGCTTTACATGTTCAAAACACTTTGTTTTTCATAGGGTGAATACAGATATATTCTGAAATGCTGTGTTTTAGCACCGGTCTCTTTACGTCCTCCTCCCGGCAGCCCACAAAAATAAACAGTTTGTGCCCAAAATGTGTGCAAAAGTGAGTTTTTCATCTTAAGTCTGGAAGATGTGAAACCTTAATATGCTCTCAACAATTAATTATATTATTACATACATTTCCCCCTCTGGTCATGGAGAATATGTAATACTGTATTAGTATAATACGTTTAAATAACGTTTTTTAGTTTTTGTTAAGATGCTCCATATCATTATGGATTTCAAACATATATGTAGAAGAAATTTGGTGCAGGAAAAAGAGATTTTGGCAATGCAGTTATTGTTTAAAGCCCAGAAACACTGGCCACGCCGCACCATTTCACACTTTGTGTTGAGAATCACGTCGTGCATGAGAATGTGAACTCCTCTTTCTGTGTGTGTGTGTGTGTGTGTGTGTGTGTGTTGTTGTTCTTGTGAGGATTAATCAAGGAGGATTGCTGGGGACTACTGGGTTAATATTATTCAGTGGCAACTGGATTACTGCACATTATCAAAAGCGCACTTCGAGGAACCGACGCGATTTTTTTCCGCCGATTTCATTAAACACACATTAATTATGTATGGCTCCTTTATTGGTCGACATTATCAACAGGTTTATCTTTCAGTGATTAGCGTTTAATTGGTGATTAGACGATAACCGTGACGCCGCGCAGTGTTTTTGTTTTGTCTTTGTTTGGGGAAAGCTTCTTGGCTCAAGCGGACCTTTTTTAAACATCCGACGATACGCCGAACAAACATCGTTAGTTAATTAGCACGACGCAGAAAACACAAAACACGAGCGATAGTCGACAACACGAGGAGGGGAGAAATAGGCGAGTGGCAAACACGACTTTAAGCGAGCTGGCTGACGATCAACGTCACAGTAAAACTTTCTCTTCATTTTTAACATCGACGTCTGCTTCTGATCGGAGCTCAAATATGTATTTACGGCTGCAATCATATTACAAAGACTTTTCTTTTGTTGCTCTAGTTATAATAAACTAATAAATAATAATCTAATCTAAATAATAATCTTCTGTGACAAAATTCATGTGTGTTTTTCCACGTCATACTTTACGGCCTGTTGATTCTACAGAAGAAGAACTATATGCAGCGTGTCATTGGTTAACAAACAATGATAACGTTTGTTACCTGACAAACACTATTTAACTATGGCTATTTAACTATGGCTATTTAACTATGGCTATTTAACTATGGCTATTTAAGTACGACAGTTAAACAAATAAATCACATTTCTTTGATCCATCCATCCTTCCTGTGTACCTTCCACAGGTGTAGCCAGGAACGCTGTGGAAGAACGTCCTGTTCCGAGTTCTCCTGCGTCGTGTTTCACTCCGTAGGACTTTAATAAATCAGCAGACATCAATTTTTGTCACTTTACATGGAGCCAAAATTGATACCGAATGTAAAACCATGTTCACGGAATGAGTTAGTGTGTTCACGAGTCGTACGAAATCATAACTCCTCTTTTAGGAGTGGATTTTCGCTGGTAAGATCCACTCTGTTAAGTTTAACAATATGTGAACAGAGATTTTCAACTGTTGAGTTATTGTTATAAGTTCAATTTGATGACTTTTTACTTGGTTAACATTATTATTTTGAGCCCAACTGTGATGTTCTACCTAAACTGAAGTGGTTTTGTTCCCTAAACATTTCAGTCCTGCTGCTGTGGACTTTGTAATGGTTATTGCATCAGCTTCAGCTCTGAAATTGTGTGTAGTAATAATCAATACTCATACTCATTCATACTCCACAAAGCGGAGCCACGCTTTAAATAAATATGCTTCGTGGAAGAGAACAGAGGAGATCGTTTTTGTTTTACGTTTTGGGATGTGAATCCGAATACGTTTCAGACACCGATGCGCAGGTTGTCCTTGGCAACCGGCGGATGCGTTGTCCTCAATGTCTCTGCCCACCCTTCACCCCTCCAAACACCCGGAGACGAAGATGCAGAGAACACATATAGAGAAATGAGTGCAGAGAGCGAGGCGGGGCTTATTTCATTTTGCGGTTATTGGTTTTGGGAACGATTCACAGCTGTTGGGAAAACCTCGGCCGTATGCTCATGAAGAGCAGAAACTTGTTTGTTGTCATTGAATTTCAAACGAAAATGGGTCGGTCTTTTAGGATTTTGGATGAAAGTAGGCATTAAATGAGGGATATTAGAGGCTAATTCAGAGTGGATTAGTTGACACCATTCTGCCTCTTTACTCAGCTAGTAGTCCTTCAATCAAAGTAATCAGATTTTTTTTTGGTTTTAGTTTTGATTTTTGAAAAATGTGGCTAGTTTAGGTGGGCTAGTTTAGTGTTAGAGATGGAACTTTACAGATGTCCCACCGGCTCTGTGTCACTGAAAGCTATACATTGCTCATACATTGTTCATAGCTAAACCTATGAAAAGCAATGCACTGGAATTGTTATATCCTACAAAAAAAATTATTTTAATGTACATTGCTTTCAAAATGATCGCGACAATCATGTACATCTTTCTTTTTTTCAAAAGGAAGTTTGAAAGGTTAACACAATTTATTGACTCATGTTTCCTCACGGCATTATGAATAGGACTGATGAGGTTATGGAGTTATCTTACGAGAGCTGTTAACGGCTTTATTTATACACTTTACGCTAAATTACACAATCCTTGTGTGCAGGTGGTGATGATTTTGCCAGGTGAGGTGACTGGAGAAGGCAGAGTGAGTGACAGTCACCATGGTTACTCCTCCAGACAGCTCTGATACTCACGTCCGATAGCTGTTTACAGTATGCTGTATGTCACTGTGGAAAACCATAAATGTATCAATAAAGTCGTGTTCGCTGCAGCGATTTTACTCACAGACACTGAACTAAAAATGAAAGCAGCATTTTCTAGTCTTCTGCAAATGTTCATGTTTCTACAGACAAAATATTCACACTGGTTTGATTCAAACTGAGCTTATGATTGCTGTACTGTGTCTTTATTCCCCGCAGTGTTATATAATTATAGATCATAAAACACAAAAAGTCAACACTTTAAAGCATCTCTCAGACACAGATTACGGCCTTTCATCCCCAAATAAACACCCCGGCTGCAACGGCAAATTATTTTAAGGTAGTTTTGAATCAGTAAAGACTGACAAATATGTATTTGTAATTTTTTGTTTTTTGCAATTGAGCCGTGACAGCTTAATGAGCGAACGTCGCTCGCCCGACATCACCGTCTTCTTTACTTGATGCCGACGTGCCGAAACAGTGCGGCGTGACCCCCACCGGGAGGAACACATGCAGGGCAGCTTAACGTGCCTTTCAAGCGTCGCAACCCTCCCAGGATGCATCACAGTTCTCCGCCCGTACCTAAAGCAAACCAAGAGGTACAAAAGAAACAAGGTGTGTGTGTGTGTGTGTGTGCGCGTGAGTTCCTGTTAATGAGCGGTTGGATACAAGTTTACACTTCGGAGAGGAATTCCCTCATGCGCGTGATTGCTGGAAATGCAAATGACAGCAAGAGTGCATATTCATGAATGTCTTAATAACACTGGAGGGTGCCTTCTGTGGATTTCTTTGAGCATCTCTCCACTGAGTGGGAGGGACTGTCTGGTTTGAAAGGTGGATTAAACAAGTTCTAAAGCGTGGGGAAGCCGTGCAAATTAATAAATAATGAAGGTCTTTACTTAAAAGGGGACACATCATGCTCTTTTACTAGTGTTTCTATTTTAATATTTTTAAAAGAACCATGTAATTCTTCAATTCTAAAACTGTTCGTGGGATATTTACCTGCTGTTTGAAACACTCATTTTTAGCACCTGTATCTTTTAGACCCACTCTCCTCCGATCGGGTTCCAAGAAAAACATTGTTGCAGCTTTTTTTTGGTAAAGATAGTGAAGCCGTGGGGTGGAGACACTCAGATGGGGTTATATTCTAATGAGCCCGAACATGAAATAGGAACAGGAGGCAAATCCGATTGGCCTGTTGAATCCGAGCAGCAACCGCTGGTGGAGAAAAAAATGGAGCCAACGTGGACGTGCCAACAACGACTCCAAGAGGGTCTCAACCCCCGTAGAGCCTTGTGTTAAAATGTGCAACTTTACAGCAGAAATAAACATATTTACACCCATGTCATATCTCTATAGCCAATAGAAACCAGTAATATAACAGTTGTTCATGACAACTATATAGTTATACAACTAATCCGTTTACATTATTGTTTAAGCCTTAATTATGCATAATTGAGGGCGTGGCCGCTCGCCATCAGCATTCTGCTCCGCTACGTCGCCGTCGTCCGCCTCCGCTCCAACGACGATTCACACCTCTTCGACCTATTTTTGGTTCAGCCAGGAGTCGTTCTGCGTCGTCACCGTGGAGTCGACGTCCATATTTTAGATTTACTGAGTTTTACTAATCTAGCGTGCCAAAAAACTGACTGGTTGTTTGATTTTTCAGTTTTCCCCCCCACAAGCACTTAGATCGTTTGTCATGATATGCACCCTTTTTAATGTATGATGAGTCTTTCTATTCAGCACCCTTTATGGAGCCATCGCGGCTCAGAGGACGGATTGTGTGGAGAGAGAAATAGAGAGAGCGAGGGGGTGAAAGTGCAGAGAGAGAAAACCACCAAGAGATGGCTGCAAAGAAAAGCCTCAAAGTGGAAGTTGTGACTGGGATGGCGATACTCTGGTAAGTGTTCAAGCTCGGCGCTACAAAAGGGCAGTATAGTGCTTACTTTGATCGAATCAATTGCTCTGTGTAAGTAGCTGCTGGTGCCGGTCTCCCCAGGGTGACAGAGAGGTCTGCAGGAGAGTGAACCAATCCAGCCATCCATGGCCAGAGAACAGGGGAGGATTAACAGAGCAATGCATCAGAGCTGTAGCAACCAGTTATGTGTAGCAGACTGTGTTTATTGACTCATCGGCTGTATTGATTGTCTCAATTGATGAAAAGTCCAGAGACAATAGACAGACGCACTTGCAAGATATGCAAAAAATTCAAATGAAAATAAATGAATGGAGGAAATCTGATGGGGACAGTGTTATTTCATTTGCATGAGTAAAGGAGTATTTCACAGCAAAGAAAACTTCTTCTTTTTTTTTCTCGACACAAGCATCTGCCCAATTAGTCCCGCTGTTCACAAGTCAACCGTCATCTCATTCGAGTTAAGTACATACAGTAATGGCTTGGCAATTTACCTGGGCATGTATGTAGCTTTCTTTTTTTCCCTTCTCCCCATCCACAAGCAAATTCTCTCCGACATTGACTTTGCTCCAGCGGTTTATTTAACACGCCATTAATCTCTAACGACAGGCGAGCGCGTCGCAGCAGATGTTTGTTAACAAACTTCCTGCTCGGGCCCCTTTGACACGCGTCGCCGCGAACAAAGAGGAGATTATCCAGCGCCGCTGGGGACCATTGATTGTTTTTTTGATCAAGATGCAGAATAGTTTGATCCGCAGCTAACCCTTGATATTTGTAGTACATGGATTTATTGGTCAAATTATGCCAAAATCACTGAAACTGCACCACGTCGGAGTGCACAGCCATCAGTATGCTAATGTTCGACTATGCAGTGAAACAATCCAATTATTGAATGATGGCCGCTGAGCAGCAGCTCTCTCATTGAATATGTGTGCAATTAATGAGTGCAGAGCAACAAACAACACTGACACTGAGTAAATGAACACTTTGGTAAACTTAAAGAAACAAAACAGGATTGTCTCCACTCTGAAAAGATGAGCACATGATCAGAGGATTATTCTACTCCCCGTCTATCGTTTTCCTTCTCGTTTCTCTCTCTCTTCTAAAGCAGCAGGACAGTGTGAGGAGACATAAAACAGAGCGAGTTGTGGCCTTAGCCGTTGTTGAACTAGAATATCCTTTTCGTACCGCTGGTGAGTGGGCGTGGGGGCAACTGCAGGAGAGTAAGGGGATAGGAAACAGACAGAGTTTAGCCGTAGGGCTCATGAGGTAAGGACACTTAACTTATCGCATGCATTGCCATAGTCAACAGGATTTTTTTTTTTTGTATATCATCTCTATGCTTTAAAAACCAAAAAAAAGGAAGGAATAAATCATCTCCTTTTTCACAAATATAAATATATTTTATGTTTAGTATTTACAATAATGATCTGCCGTCAACAACATTAGTATTGAAGGGCGAGAGAGAAAAGCATGTCGGCGAACTCTTGCTAATGGATACAGACACTGCAAAGACGGCCGTGATTGATTGGCGGGCTCAAAGCGCTCTCTCTCTGAAGACGAAGCGGGACGACAGTATAGTTTTTTATTTGAAGAAAGGCTGGTGGGTGTGGCTGCGCCGCGGTCCGCTAGTCCTGAGAGCTCCGGGGTTCACTGTCCTCCTCCAGCTCCCATTCAAAGTTCTGGCCGGTCATTTGGTAGAACATCATGTTAAAGGGTTTGTAGAACTTGTGCAGCCGGCGAATCACGTCCGGGTCGATTTTGGGGTGAGTTCTCCCTTTGGACTTGCCGAGGCACCGCGGAGTGCTGCTGTCCTCCGGCTTCTTCAGACACGGAAACCCTTTAGTCTTATTGAAGTAAAAGTGTTTGTCCGTGACGATCCGTTTGAGGCCCAGGAAGTCCTGCACTTTGCCCATTTCGCCCGCGGGGTCCACGATGAGCCTCTCCCCGCTGACAAAGTGCATTTGGGAGAGAGGGAAATACTGCATCCAGCTCTCCAAGTGGAGCGCGTATATTCCGATACGCAGCGCGCTCCACGAGGCGTCTATGAGACCCAGCGTCCGGTTCTTAAAAGCCAGAACCTCAAAGGTGGGGATCTCGGGCTTCTTGGATAGAGTCTGCGTGTAGTCGGAAATGGCTCGAGTGACGGGGTTACGCACCACGATGATAAGCTTGATGTCCCTGGCCATGGAGTGGATGCGCTTCGGAGCGTGGTTGGTCACAAAGTAGCTGGGCGTCTTCTCCATGGTGATCTGGCCTTCCAACGTAGACGGCATCAGGTCGCTGGGAACACACACAGGGGGGGGGGGGGGGGGGGGAAGAGAGAGAGAGTCAGCTTGGCACAGTATTCTCCTCAACACCTCTTGCGGTGCAAATTAAAATACCCAAGGACACAGCTCGAGCAAATTTGGTACATTTATTAAGCAGCACATTATCTGAAATTACAAGTGAAAGTATCTGTTATTAACACTGGACATTAATGTTGAGAGCAGAAACATACAGCTAATTACATCCATGGAGTAATATGCTGGGAGAGATAAAAAGAAAGAAGATGAAACGGCAGGCAAGCAAGTATGCTCATTGCTTAATTGACTCCATCTGTGTTACTCCAGGAGCTGTTTTGGAACTTTAATAATGAGTTTGCTGCATATCATTAATACTGGGGTGCCTGGGGTATTGTTTTGTCATACATTTATTATGCATGCGAGGCTCGCACTCTGAACAGGCAGTTTTTCTTTTGCACATGCACTCCCCCCGCGAAGGGACGAAGGCTCCGCTTCTCCGTTTGAGGTTAGCGGCGGTTCATTGAAGGCAGCCGTGATTAATTATCAGAATCAAGGTGATAATTTGCAGTACAATAGAAGAATGTCCCCGACGTGAACAAAAAAAATTCATCTCCACCGTTTGCCATTCGCCAAAAAATATTGAAAAATAAGTTGACGGATTCGACGCCGAGAAGCAAGTCTCGATTCCACGTCTTTCTATTTTTATAATAAAAGCACAGCAACCGCCTTCAGCAAACCCTTATCAAATGTTTACACTGATGTTGGTTCCAATCTGTGCCGTTGTCTTTGTTTCCAGGCCATGTGATTCAGTGCTAAATTGGTACAATTAAATCCTCTGTAAGACGCGCTTGTATGTTTCACTACACACAAATATGAGCACAGGAGCTTCACAATATAACGAAGTAATGTTTGCTTGGAAATTAATGTGTGAACATGCCAACGCAAAAAAATTCCATCTGGAGAGTTGCAGAGTTGGGTGCGGAAAGATTTTCCATAATTTGGGGATAAAAGCTATTTCTTTCTCGATGCAATATCTCCCCCCCCCATAAGGATACCCCGCACCACAAACCTACACTTGTAACGATCAGGCCACATCAATCATTTGCATCTTGGACATATTCTAAATTAACTGCAAAGAATCCAATTTACTCTGCAAAACATAGAAGCTGTTATGCACATATCGACCACCCTCACACACACACACACACACACACACGCACCCATGGATACTGGGCTGAAAGTCTCACAAGTGGCCTGGTAATTGGATCTCAGTAACAGTATTGCCTTCCTGATGGGTAATTTCCCTCTGGATTGTGTTCGTCTCTTGACGGCATAGAAACTGTGGTTACTTCTGGGCCCGTAATGGGATATTAAACATATCAACTGATAGCATAGTCACTAGAAAGAGTATTAGTTTTCATTATATTCCATCACTTTCCACACGTCCTCCGTTACAGTAATGAATGGCTAAAGATTTTCGTAACCTTTTTCAAGGACTTTGGCTCCGTCTGCCGTTTAACTCGACTCTGAAGCCAAACATAACCACGTATGGTAATAAAAATAGACCGCGGCAAATCACCTCGACGCAAACCGATACCCGGCGGCGTGCACGTGAGCGCTGCCTCCGCTGGTTATGTGCCGTGCATCTTTGGAGCAGATCCGATTTGAGGAGGACGGATGTGTAATGTTCAAGGTTACCTTTACGAAGGCATAAACCAAAACACGCTCTTGTCCACACGGGCTTCCACGTTCATCACCTGCGCATTTAATGATTCAATCATGGAATATGCACAAGCCAAAATACACTTTATGTTACCGAGGCTCCCGTTTTGATTGGGAATCAGTCACGGATCACGTACGTCTCTCAAAAAAAAAAAAAAGCTAGTTTCTCCGTGCATGGCAAACGACTCCTCTGGCCTTGCAGTGTAGTGGAACCGGAGTAAACAAGAGCAAACTGTTAACGCGGCTTCTTTTCTTTCTTTTTTTTTTCCCTTCTCCGTATCAGCTGCACAGCTCGACACGGGTCATTCAGGTGGGTAGGTAAATTAAAATCCGCAGCGCTAAAGAGGCCCTGCGAACCATCTGCTGTTTACCGCTTCAGACTGTCGACACGTTCACGCACAGCATTTACTTTCCCCCGCTTTTCGTCTCGCGTGCACACTTTTTATTTACATCGAAGACAGAAGGGGTTAAAGATAACTTTTAATGGTCTCCGCAGTGTGTGTGAGGCCTGCGAGGGAATTACCGTTGTTGCTTTGAGAGATGCAAGTAAACAACACAGGCAGATGCTTTGATACTTCACTGAACAGTCAGTAGTTTAGGCATTCAACAGCTGAATGAAGTCTGTAATTCATAAAATCTCCTTGCAACCAAGATTCATTCAAAGTAAACTAAACAACATGGGACAAATAATTAATACAAACTGAAAATCATCATTTTAAGCTATATTTGGGTTGTGTACTTTGACTTAGGGAGGAAATCCATTTTACAGCCATTCCACGTGAAATTCAGATCCGGAGGATGCTCAGAAAGGTTGATTCATCATCCACGACGTGCCGTATACCGGAAACACAGCAAATATTTCATGCCTTTAACACCCTGGAACATGGCCCCGGCATTCAACTCGATGTTTCATTACGTTCCCGTCAAACCAGTGTGAGGGGAATATTCTGAGGCATGATGAGGTGAGGGATCATGCTAATTTACATCCCCGGACGCTAATGGGTCCAAGCTGTTTCTTGGAGAACGAGAGTTTCTCCAGAGAAACCGAGTTGCTTCTATAATAAACTCTGGCAGAGAAATATAAAAAAGCTCCCCCAGTCTCTCATTTGGATTGATCAGCGTTCTGCTGCGGAGTATCAATCCGAGCTTCCTCCATGTCGCATCAAATACAATCAATTATTCTAAAGGGGGTCCACTCATAATAAGCTCCTGAGCCTTTTCGGAGAGCCCAATCTGGAGACGGTGCCAGTGATGTGGGCAGACTTCTACGATCCACTGATTAATTCCTTTAAAAACCAAAAAAAGAAAAAGACAATATTGAGGTGTGATTTATAAGGTAGAAATGCACGATTTTGTTTCCTGTCAACATTGAGCGCGAGTAATCTCTCTTTGTAGAAACGTGCAGGAATCGTTGCCCTTTGCAGGAGAAAAACATATTACATATTTATAAAAGAGTAGATGACAGATGAAAGCTGGAGTCATTTCATGTTTTCTGTTTAAAAAAATCGTGCATTTTCCTAGCAAACCAGTGTCCTTAACTGAGAGTGCTTGCAGACAATAGGGAGGATAACGAAAAAAAGACATTTGTATTCAGGTGTTGCTCTGAGTCCGATTTCAAATATCAATCCAGGGTGTAAACGGCTATTCATCAACAACAGTCCGCTAGGACATTTGAAGTGAGAGATACTGTGGTCAGTCTGCAATGAATAATCCCATTATTACACTGTGAGTGACATGCTTGTGATTACAGCAGCACAAAGAACAAAGGCATTGGTTTACTGAGAGATGGAGGGGGGGGGGGGGGGGGGGGGGGGGTGGAGAAGGAAAGAAAGAAAAACGGTCGGTCAAATGAGTCATTCTTCACTCGACTCTCAACAAGTGGATGCGTACATGTTTGGCACACATGGAAGAAAGAAAGAAAAAGAAAAAAAAACAGCCCACAGGCCAGAGCAGAGGATTTTAGAGGCTCTGTTGTGGAGTGGGAGGCATTGTTTTGTTCGCTTAAGGTGCAGCTTAAAGGAGCAAAACAAATACACAGGATGCTGCCATTCGCAGCGATCAGATCGGGCTCAAGTAATGGTGGGTTTGGTTTGTTTTGTTTTTCCTCAACCTGAATCTGACCTTTCAGCCTGAGAGTAATGGGAGGATGCTGCTCTTGCCTCGAGGCTATCCACTAGATGTAGTTATGTATTGTTGTCATATATATATATATATATATATATATATATATATATATATATATATATATATATATATAGAGAGAGAGAAACGTGTCCTCCATGCATTTGCGTAAACCATATAACTACCCTATAATATTCAGAGTAGAGTCTTAAAGGGGCATTACGCGCCTTTCTTTACTTTATACATTGGACCTGTCGTGAAACTCTTGAAACTAAAAAGGTCACCTTGACACTCCTCACTCACACCTATTATTATTTCTCCATACCATTAGTATACTTCATGTTAGCTTTGTATGGTTTCTGCTACTTTAAATTCATCCGGTATCTCTTTCTTTGATCACCTCCAAATCCATCAAGTCGCCTCAACTAAATGACAAAAATCCACTCTAAAATTCAGTCTGGTACAACAATGCGTCTGAGCGACAACAGCCACAATTTGCATTTCCACAAGAGGTTTCCCTGTCAAGTAAATTGAAAAAGGCGGATGCCTCGACAAAATGTAAACACAGGTTGTCTTAAAAGGGACAGTGTGTCGAATACCAACTGAATATCTGAATACCCTTCAGCTCACTTTGACCTTTCCAAGCGTGCGGTAGCCGTTCACCTCGCTCCGAGGCCATAACACTTGTTTAGGAGCAGTGAGACTCTCAGGCTCACTTTACTGCAGTTTCACGGCCATGTCAGAGAACAACGGTGGGCCTCCAGGCAACGTAAGAACAAGAAAAGGCTCTCGCTTGAGCCAAGTGTTGAGTTGGTCTGTAGAAACATGGCAATGCAACACTGCAGGGTCCGTGAGAAGGAACCCGCCCCCCTAAGGGTTCCTTCATGCGTTCTTAGTTTGGAGATGATTAAACACGAATGAAAAAGTTAAAGCCATGTCTAAAGTTATTAGAGCATTATATTACATTGCTGCTCACGAAAGCCACACACTGGGACCATTTTTACGCCGCTTCAAACACCTTCCGATGATGAGTGATGGGAAAGTTAGAACTTACTGTTTCTCATAATTGCTATATATTTCTATTTATTTTTTTCTGCTTGCTCTTCTCACTGATTAGAAGTCTCAGTTGGACAAAGGTGATGTCACTTACCGCTTTGCACCAATCAGTGTTATTTTATTCAGAAGTTGATGGTTCGTTTGGGTCAATCGAATCAGATAAATCCACATCAACATCGTCTTGCATCTGATTGGCTTAAGTCTTGAACTCCTATATACTTCCATTTTTCCTCAAATAAGTTTTTAGCTTTAATTGAAAGAGCCCTCACCTCCATTTCTAGGGACCTTAGTGGATCACGGACAACATATCTTTGAGTCCATCATCTCACCTCCAGGAACACACCTCCTCAGTAATTAACTACAACATTTCTGAGCCTGCTGGGATGTAAGACGAATTATCCCGTCAAAAATAGATGAATCTACACGGTGGTTGTTGGTCTCTCCTCGTCTGTTGAATGGCAGGAACAAATGGTGAGACTAATTAAAACACAAACACAGCCTCCCCCACTCCAAATGAGCCCGTCGTACTTCTGCAGGACCGTGGGGCTTCAAGAGAATAGCAGAGGACAGAAGTGACAGCTGGTCCCGATCAAAACCTTATTCCCGACTCTCTTCCCGAGATCCCCCTAAAGACCGTCCCTCTTCCAACACTGGGCGAGCACTAGTACTCTTCTCCCCCCCACCCCCCACCCCCAAGGCTGCGTCGCTCACTTCTGAAGCTGTGTTCAGGTACACTTTGGACATAAAACATGCTGGAATGAAGCATGGCGACAAGGGAAACTATGGAGATGTTCGCTACGCTGTAGTATCTCGCAGCGTTAGTCCAAAGCGGTGTATACGAGCTGGAAAATGTCTCTATTTTTAACTGTGTTGTTAAAGTCCAGAGAGAAAATGGAAGTCATCTTATCTCACATCAAAAACTCAAGAGGATATTGCTTTTTTTTCAACTTCGGTGTCTAGTTTTAATAATACTCGCTATGAAAAAAGGCACTGATGTCGCCTCACAGACCTAGAAATAAATATACAGTCCAAACTCAACAGCAGCAGTCTGAGAGATGATTTTTTAATTTTTTTTAATGTTTTTACTTTTATTGTTTTTCGCTTGCTTGAGCTCTCATCACCTCATCCAAAAATGACAATACGCATTACATTTGATCACAATTGCCCTCGATATTCAATGTTATTGATGTCGCCACAATAAAAAAAAAAAAAGCAGTTGTGATGTGCTTGTTTCCGCTCTGCAGCCGCAGCAAATATATGCAGAAATTGATTGTTTGAAATTGTTTGGAACACAGAGCGAGAAGAGAACCTAACCATCTAGTGTGTTTAATAATGTGTTATATAGAACATGCCATTTAATGTGCTTTTTCTTTATGTTTTATTTGTATTAAAGGTTTGACTTTTACCTATATTAAATATGCACTGTTTAAGGCCATCTGCTCCAAATAAATAGGGGGCAGCATTTCACCTTTTACTACTGGGTCCATAACATCCACACTGTAGCAACTTTTAAACAACAACACACGTGTCATTCATCCTTACATCTTCCAACCGTGTAAAAAAGGCACAAACTGGCCAAATGTAATTGGAAGTCACACCTGAATACGTCGGAGTCAAAGGCTAAAATTTACATGCCGGAAATGTTGCAGATCCGGCTCAGTTAAGCAGAACCAATTAATATGACAGTTTGAACATGATAGATTTCCTTGTCTGAGAAAGAAAATGGCCAGCGCACTTTATGGATGCAATCATCTCACTGAAGTTGACCACAGAGGAAACTTTGTAACATGAATTATCACCTACCGCTCGTTACATGACATAATCCTGATATTTTAAAGGGGTATTTGCATTAAGTGGCAAATACCCCTTTAAAGGGGGATCGTCAGACAGAAGGTGTAACGTGATCAAGTTTAATCTAAAAATATGAGCATTCCCGGCTGTTCCCAATCACACACTGTGCACCGAGCCTGCAGTGATGCAGCATCTGACAAGATGATTGAAGGGCATCAATTACCGTGTGGAATAAACAAGTGGCTGCAGAAGATAAAAACTGCTTTCCATCAGAGCGACGCCATATGGCTGAAGCCATCATCGAGAAACAAATGGATTGAAAACCGGTCATTAAAGACACCAAATGAAACAGCATCTGTGTCTGATTTCAGTCAGTGCAACAGAGAGCAAAACTGATTTTTGTTTAATTTTGATTATGATTTATGACCGTTGGGTACCTGATTCTGCCCATATGTTGCCCTGAGGTCTGTCGAAAAGGTTGTCTGTCTTTCTTTTTTTTTTACATCTAAGAGGTTATTTCTTTAGCAGCGCAATCTGTTTAACACCTGAACGTGCACATTTCCACAAAATAACCTAACACAGTCACTTCTTCATTTCTTTTCCCATCACAGAGCTGTCACGGTCAGTGTGACACCACAAAGAAGGAGGCTGCAAAACTCTTCATCGGCGAGCATCTATATCCACAAATAAAAAGGACAGATCGTGATTCAGAGAGTACGTCGGGTTTCTCCTTTCAGAGAGATTTAAGGTAACTCGCAAAATATCAGGATGGAAATTACAGCCGGCGAACGTGTTCCATTTGCAATTTATCACCTCAAGTAATGCGTGCCATAGAACTTGTGGTATAATGTCATTGTCTGAGAACAGCAATACTACGTATTCGATCGCCCTTAAATGTACTTACACTCTCACCAAGGGAAGCTAGATTCTTAGTTGACTTCATACTTCTCCTTACCTTTTCCTGAAATGCTTAACACCGTGTTACGCTACAGCAAGAGGAATACGTGTAAATCAATAATTCGCAAGCGTTCCCACTGTGGTTGCTTAGCAACGGTGCTTCTGAGCGTTGATTGCAGACGAGGCTCAACTCTAACTACATTTTTGATTTGGACCAATAGTTTAAGAAAAAGTATGAACCTCTTCACATCCTGACTCACTTTCTCCCGCACAGTGTTTCCCAGCAGGTCAAACTGCTACAAAAAAAAATAAAAAAATAAAACGGGACACGTTTTTGTTGGGTTTTTACAAGTTCACATGGGACCTGAACACGGGTCTCCCGGTCCGCCCTGCCCTCCTCACCATGCGTGGGACTGTTCAGTCTTTATACCACGGAGCATTTTCTTTGATAATGATTATTTCAAAGCACTTTGTCATGAATTAAAACGAGCGAGGAAAAATGAAGATGACAGACACATTTCTATAACGATGAGCAGAAATGGCTTCGCTAGCTTTTAATTCCCAGTAAAATGGAACGCATTAAGATTCAAGAGTCCTTCTACATCGAGTCTCTCCAGCCTTCGGGTTTCGGGTTTTGAATTCCTCAATGGACGAATGTCCAACCTCAACACTCCAACTCTCCCATCCCTCCATCTCGGGATGGAAGACAAGGTTCTGATTGGATTCTGGTTAAAAATACATTAAAAGAGAAAGTAAAAGAACCTTGGACGACTCTGTAATGATCTGTTACCTCACTATTAAGACGACAGGCCTATATCTACAGCGTCCCCTTAATGCTCTTTTCAAGTCCCCACAAAATGTCCACGTTTTCTATTAGGATTTCTTTTACTGCAGGTGGAGTCATAACCGAAGAAAAATGTAATTTAAGCGTAATGTCCTGTGCAGCGGCGAAGCCTCGTGACTCGCGTTTGACCCGTTGTTTTAATGGATCCATCTGCAAGCGGCACATCGGTGTGAACGGCCGTTGAATGTGCATTGAACTCGACATTTAAATACCGCTTTTAAAATGAGCTTCTTTTTTTTTTTTTTAAACAAAAATCCAAAATGTATATGTGAAGTGTTTGGTCAGCAATTTCCAGCTGCAACTGGGTCGGCATTTAAAAATGTGACAAATGGAGATGATTTCCTCTTTTGAGGGCTATACGAGACGCTTCAAGTGGGTGAGAGAGTGGCATCCTGTGCTGACAGCTTGTTGTAAACACTGTATATCATTTTAAACATGGTGTGAATGGGGTGTGATAAGTTCCTCCATAGCATGTTGATGGTGTCAGTAAATTGTCAGACTGTTATTCCTGACTGATCCTCACCGAGCACCGGAGGCCTTAAATATCATTCGGGCTCCAGCTACACGTGTCATTTATAGACACGTATGTGCTTGAGAACATGTCGTCTTTGCATTTGGAAATCATTTTTGTAAATCTATTACTTTTATATGGAGATAGTAAACCAACTCCCTCCTGAAAAATGGGATTTCAGAAAGATCTTATCACTAACATTGTTTTGCCTTGTTTGGTCTTTAAAAGCTTCTCAAAAAGACATTCAGAGCATTACTAGAGCAGCAAACAACGATTTAATAAAACTCATCCAAAAGAACATCGCTACCTGTCCTTCCCAAATGAAACCAGCAGCATCCAAACTGATCAGCACACATCTCTATCCCCATTCTTCTTCATGCCTTTATAGCAGTTTGATGGCATAAAGAATGTTAATGGCCGAACATTTAGAAGAAAAAACAAAGCTTCTTACTCTCAGAAAGTTGAACAACTCCACAGCAATATGTACAGTACAGATTAACAAAGCTCAACTTTTTCAAAGAATAAGAAAATGTTTCCTGAATCAAAGATGAGCACCGACCATCCCCCTAAACTTCAGCAGGATGAGCACGATGTTCTGAGGCCAAACAATTACGCTGCGCATCCAAAAGCACAATATTCATCTCCTCCACGTTCTGCATTCATAATGTGCTTTCGCTTCAATGTCTCAAGTGAAGAAATGAACCCATAACCGAAAGGTTTGTTGATCTGTGGACTTATGGACGGTATTGATCGTGTGGGAACTGCTTCTCTAAAGTGAAAGAAGCTTTTTAAATGGACACACACACACACACACACACACGCACTTGCAAGAATAAAAATAGATTTCTTTCTGCTAATTTATTCTTCAACTAATTTCCATCAATGACAACACCAATTATTAACCTTTTGTTTAATGCCGCTAAGCTCGTCTTTGGTTGTTGTTCCTGTTTATCGATCGCTGGTGAGCATCACTATGTATTATGATCATTCTAAAAAATAATCATCAGAATCGCTGGAACAGTCCAGAAGGAGCTCTTATTTAAAAGGCAGCCACAATCTGAACTGCTGAAAATAATGTATAGCCATTAAAAAGCAAAGTGTGAAGAAAACGGCTAAATGTCAATTAACAAAAAAATTAATTCTCCATACGCAGTAGGGAAAACATGGTGACATTATGATGCTTTGATTCAGCAAAATCATGACATGAATTAAATGTGGCAAATAAATGAGTGTCGCTTAAAATCGTTTGCAGCTATTGATTTACACTTTTTTTTTTTCCTTTTACATATTGAGATCATTTAAAAGTGCAGATTTGTCCCCGTGATCTGAATGTGTGTCCGGCTTACATGGAGGCAGAGATGTTTGTACTGTAACATCTGGATACATGGAAATCGGCTGCTAAGAATGTTACAATCATGCAGACAAGGCCTAAGCTGCTCCATTACGGGCTAAGCTGACCTATCAGTGGGGCTTTAGCTAATCCAAATTGTGCTTCAGCTGGCAGAGATTGCTCAATTCAGGTCTGCTGGGAGAGGAAAAAAAAAAAAGAAATATGAAAAATGGTACACCTGCCATGTGAGCTGTTATCATTTATGAGATATTTATCTCTCAGTATCATATGTGCACAAGCGCTAAGCTGTTATTTTTTTTACAGTAAGAAAAAGCTCATTCTCATGGTGGCTTTTCTATTTGCATAATATTTAAATGCCAGCTCCGACCGGTCCGCAGTGCCTTAAGCACGCCTCCGTTTGACACGAGCTTAACAGCCCCGGCTGCCACGCTTTACATCACACTCAAATGTGATGAGTGACAGTTATATTTACCGCTGCAGACAGGGGCCAGCACAGGAAAAGTTATTTCCTGGAAGCTTTACCATTTTAATTTTTACTGTAGAAGCACATGAGAGTTTTTTTTCCTCCTATGGCTCTATAGGGGGCTTCTGGTTTTAGGGTGTACTTTTTTTTTGTGTGTGTGGGTGGGGGGGTCAATGCAGAGCATGGCGGCCTTTTATTTCCTTTTTCTGTTACACTTTTACCGTGACGATGTCGCAGGGACACCGAGGTCCGCCGTTTAATCCGCAGCGGGGGTTGGACAGCAGCTAATATCCGCAGCTCACAGTCGGCTCCTTAGATCACCAGATACACTGCGTTAGCCGGGCTGACACGACACTGGGGAAATTAATTTGCCACAGCCATAAAATGGTTTGGTTATTTAATCACTGTAAGATTTAATCAAACAACTTAATCTTCTCCTCCTGGAGTTTCATACCTGCTAAGGGATTAGAGACATATGAAACGCACCCGTCAGGAAGAAAACATAATAATGGCGACTAAAAGCGCCTCTTCCAGTATCAGAAATGCCTTCCGTACAGCCCGAAATGCTGGATCGGATATTGGCGAGTACATTATCGATCCACATCCGACGTAATTATACATTTGTAATGATATGTTCAAATGTAATCATGTAAAATGTTGTTTTTTTGCCCGATAATCTTTAATATATCCAGTTGTTTGAAGGAGGAACTCTTTTTATATTTAACTCACTGGTCTACAGGTTGATACAAAGTTCAGGTATCGGAAACAACTCTACTACAAATGACTGCCCGGAGAGCCTCTGCAGGACTTCTAACCTGTTTTTAAAACTTTGTTCCGCATTATTTCTGCCGGTTCGCGGCTCCCAAACCAACAGAAGCCTTTTATCGTCGAGCAAATGAACAGACTGACACCTCGGCTACGAAACGGCTGCTGCTGCGAGTCAGTGAACATCTCGCCTGGTTTTCACTCCTCGAGATGGGAGGCGATAGGAGGGCGTAATCCCTGAATGGATGCCGGTGTAGCCCTCGGCCCCTTATCGGAGCAGCTTCTTTGAGCACTTCCAGTAAAACCCATGGCACACGCCCTTAATCTCCCGGGCGGAGGAAGTTTGACACGAGAAGTGAATCTGCCATAAACACACACACACACACATGCAGGATAATGTTTTAGAGATACACAGATTAATTTGTGTAATCCAGGCTGCCCCAGGGAGAGTTTAAAGAGAAATGTGTCAAATATTTATAGATAGAATAAACCAAGTATTAACCCTTTATCTCCAATGTTTTTTGTTATCTATTGTTGGCCCCATATATTCTGGGAGTATAGGGGGAAGATCAATGATGTAAGTAAAACGTATTCTACAAGATGGGGTAAAATAATCTAACGCTACGACTTTTAATTCATCTTTCAACTGCAGAGCATCATCTTTATAAATTATAATTGTCACACAAGTGGTTTTAAGTAAATTCCAGTTCAAAATCGGACAAAAAATACAAAGTGCTTATTTCATAAAATGTCAAAGATAAACCCAGAAACTGAAACACAATTCAGGGAATTAACTTAAGTCGCCCCCGAATGGTTTTTCCCCAAGTAATTTCGTGGAATGACTGAGTGCTTCGGAGTCGCACAGCAATTTGCAGTTTAATTTCAAAGACAAGAGTGTTGCACACAAAAAAAATGACTGCTGCCCTGAACTCATAAACGGAGGTTATTGTGTTGGGGGATGTGCAGACACTTCACCGCCATGTCAACCGGACAAGTGCAAAGTAGTTGGAGCGCAGTAATAACCTTATTAAATAGTGACCTGTTGTTACAGACATGATACATATTCTCTTATGTTGGCTTCATTTTCTGTGCTTTATTCTTTTTTTTTTTTCATAGAAAAAAATCCTCATTTAAATAGTCAATGTGAATCCATTCGTATGTATATCATGGTTTTGTGAGTCTGTTTGGTATTCTGCACAGACCCTTTGGGATTGGCCACGGAGGGGAAAAAAGGATACATTTAAAAAATAATACATCTAGTGATTAACTCCTTGGCTCAAGCGGTCACACTTTATGGCTCCCGCAAACGGCTCCGGGCATCGTGAGGTCACATCTTCTCTCGCGTAAAAGTCAAGAGAAATAAAACTGAAAGAGAAAGCTGAACGCTGTTTAGATGAGACCAGACGCCATTCTGGTCCCAAAGATTGCGTGTTGTGCTACTTGAGACAGTTCAACGGCTTGGAATAACACATGCGGGACATTATTGCTTTATAGTCAGAGATGTTTTAAAGCTCTAATAAGCAGCCGCGGGGCCATGGCGGGGCATATAGCACCATGGAAACCATCTATGTCATTTATTTGTCATTTAGCTGACGCTTTTATCCAAAGCGACTTACAATCATACACTGTAGACACAGCTACAGGGAACAATGCAGGGTTAAGTGTCTTGCTCAAGGACACATCGACTAGGGCGGGGATTGAACCGCAAACCCCCTGATTGAAAGACAGGCATTGACCCACAGTCGCCCCATACGACTGTGGGGCGACTCTTTAGGTCCTGTCTCCGAAAAAGCATGTTCCCATACATTATGTTTATGGATTACGAACATATCTTTCTCACAGTTTGAGGTTTTCTAGTCTTTCAAACAATGTTATTTTTGCTAAACCTTTACAGAGTTTTTATTATTTTTTTATTTGCTCGTTGGAAACGGTGTCGAAGTGCGTACGTGACGGAGCGTGCGTGCGGTGGAGTTGTATGGGAACATCATTTAGCCGGAGGCAAGAGGAAAGTTCAGGTGACATAAGATTGATGCCGCGGCTGCACCGACACATCCACCGGTCGCCTCTCTGCACACCGACCAAACACTATCTCACCCCTCCTCCTCCCCTCGTCGTCGTAGGATGAAATATTAACTCTGAAAAAGAAAGTCAGTTATTCCGGTGTGACTTGGTGGTAATGGCATGTCAGTGTGACATCATTCCCCACCCGAATCTGAGCCACAGCACGGCTGTTTATTTGGCCCACGTATCTGCCAAAGAAGAGTTGCTGACTGGATAATGCACAGAGAGATATATATATATATACTGTGTGCCACGCCGTCCACTCAATTATTAACTGATAAATGCATATTTTCAAAAGCAATGTGTCGACTCTACGGTCTGTTGAGCCCAAGTTCCCGTTGTCCTCGCGCCGTGTTTGTAAGAATTTACTGTTAAAATGTAAATTAACTGTTTCTCTGTGCACACTCCTGTACATTTATGATATCTGATTACTGCGTGTAGCCAGAGGGGGATTGGCTCCGATTTAATTTTCTTATGGAATAAATCTCAGAAGAACCTGGTTAAAACCCTTCGAAATTATAACGCCGGATGAACTTCATTACTGCGATAGCTCTCCGCGTCGACAGCTGCGCATTCGTTCTCCGCAAAACTTATTGCTGACCCTGAAAAAAAAAAGAAAATCTCTTATCAATAACCAACACTTAAAGCGGGCCCTGCCTCCCCACCACAGAGGATAAATAAGTTAAAGTGAATTATCCGCACGCGGCTGAGGAGAGCGTTTTAATTACTCGGGGAACCTGCTCTGCTATCGCCGGCTGTCTGCGTTTCACATCAGTATTCAATTAAGCGCGGCGATCCGATGATTTGGGAGAGCAAACTGCATTGCGGCTTTTTAAAAATAATGTTTTTGTTATGCTTCTCCCACTGTAAGGCGAGACTACCTTTCACTAAAGCTTCCATACTATTATATTTGTCAATAACGTCAGCGTTAGCGGGACTTTCTATCTGTTTTGTAACGCTCTACCTGATATTTATCATCCTTACATATAATTTGATACATTATGGACGTGGTTACTGATGTAATGTCACAAATAGCGATTCATGTATTTACTCCTCCCTCTATACGTGTGAACCATGCCTCCACGCAACTTATTGTCCCCTCCCCAGATAACTTCTTAATCTTAATGATTTGACGTTATTTAAGAGTGTCACTCTCTGCTCCGTTTGATGATGATAAAGACGCTTCTTGACGTCGATACGTCAGTCCGTTCCGTCCCCCCCCCTCCGAACGTCTGTCGTGCAGCTGCATCCTCAATCTCTGGAGGCTCTCCTGAGTGAGGACAACAGGACTTCATCTCTGTCGTCGGTGAGTTCTGCGTTGCTGTACGTCATGAACCGCCGTGAGCTCTCTACGGATGCCGTCACCCCAAAAAGAAAGCGAGTCTCTGAAGTTGACCTCTCCGGGTCGCTCTGCAGCGGACCCCCGGCCCTTTAAAACGGTGCGTGAAGAAATGCTGCGGTCATTTGGTAGAATATCTTCTCACAAACAATCCCCTTCTCATAAATCAAATTGGACACCAGGGTGTGGAAAGTTATACAATAAATTAATTTCCTAATGACTCATGCACGTACAAGTAATATATCCTCATGATGGCAGTGATAGGATAGAGGGCTTCTGAAAGGCTCCTGCTTTAGTCAAGAGCGTACGGAGGCAGTGAACCGGAGCCCTCTGTTGCAGACAAGTCTTTCACTTCAGATATCATTCACAACGCAAAGTGACTTCATATGCTCTTCAATACGCTTCTGTTTAGGCAATAAATGTGTGTGTGGGTGGTGGGGGGGGGGGGGGGCGCTCAGTGAACAGCTGCTGAAATTTAATTTACTCTGTTTTTATCTCTTGACAGTGAAGAAGTTGCTTGTTTTACTTTATCTCCTGGACCATGAGAATAATGCCTTTCATTAAATGATGCATGTTAGATTTTCAGAACATATCCATATTCACACTGCCTGCACAATGCAGAGTCAGTATAATAATAACATTACAAATAACTTAATGGATTTAACATACGTGGTACATCATGCAAAAGGTGGAGTCCAAAGTGCTTACAGAATTATCAGAATAAAAAAATATATATACATACACACACACATACATATTTCATTCACATGCCAAACAGCCTTTGGGAGCAATTTGTGGTCCGTATCTTGCACCAGGACACTTTGACATGCCGGAGATCAAACTGACAATCGGGCTCCATCCAAGACTTTCGCGATGAACCAGAACAACGACCGTGAGTCGGACCTTCATCGGCCAACAGATCCCTGCAGCCGGGTCCGAAACCGTCTGGGAGGTCTTTCCAGAGGAGCAGAGGTTGCCATAGCAGCAGAGTAACACCCGCGGTTTGGGAACGACAAAACAATGACATATGGGCGCATTGTTAAAGTGTCCACATACTTTTGGCCTAAAAATGCAAAAAAACAACAGCAAGCAATGTTTTAAAATACATACTTTGTGATGTTCTTCATGCCATCATCATTTTTTGTATTTGATTTGGTCAGTTCGTTCATTTCTTGGAGGTTCCTGTCGTTTCTCTGAGCAGATGTTTGTTATAATTAATATCACACACATGCAGTCATCTTTCACACAAGAAATATACGCCTCACGGTTTCAACTGGAAATATGAAAAGCTGTTGGACGCTTGTGTTTTGAGGAAATGATTAAATCTAAGCGTGGGGTTTTTCACAGGGATAATCGCCGATGAGCTGATGGGTACAGAGCTGAATGTTTTTAATGGACGGGTTCTTTTTTAAATATTTTTTATATCAGAGCATTGCGGTTAAAAGCCCGAGTGGAAGAATTTTCTCCTCAATTAATCCTCTGCTTGGTTGTTCACATTTCAGACGTATTTTCAAGTCAACAGGCTCCACCAGTCTCTACAAACCGCAATGAATGTCATGAGCGAACCCCGTCGGCAATACGCATAAAGAAAACACGTGATGTTGTTTTAACTACACTTCTGCTGCTTGTTGGGGGGCCGGGGGGCGGGGTTGAACGTGTGCCAGGAGAATTTCAGGACATATTATGACAAATAACATAATCACAAAGTCCACCTGATGATTGCCTCATTATAAACGGTCTGCTCATTGACTTTTACCTCGGCGAGACAGAAGGCTATTAAAAGATGCTTTATTCTCCTGCTGGATGTTCATTATTTTCTCGGGAGCTGAGGATGCTGACGACTGAAACAAAGAACCCTGAAGTGACCGGCATCCGGCCTGTCAGGGGGAGTGAAGATAAGCCTCATATGCATTCATCCAACCACTCCTCACGACTTTTTAGATCTTCTTCAAGGCGAAACGCTACAGGTAAAAAATTTAAAAGTGCAACATGTCATGCACTGAGATATTGGGCCGCTTTTCTTCCACAACATGACTTCTCTACGACTAGTGGGAAGAATCTCAAATACAGATTTAGGTGACACTACCCGTGTCTATTTGTGTGTTGCTATTATTAGATAATGCCTCATTTGTTTATTTAACATTGTGAAATAAAACGTGTATCTAAATGTCAGTAACCAATTGGAGAATATGGTAAAACTAATATAGATAAGCGAGTGTCTTCAAGATGCACATTTTTTCTCACACTCAATCTTTAGTAGCACTTACATACACCAAACTTTCCAGATGCATTCCCATTTAAATGAAATTCATAGGCTGACTATTTAAATGTTATTTAAAAAAAAAAGGTTTTAAAAAAAGTGTTTTAACATCCGAGTGCTCAAATGAGACATCCCAAATTCCCTCAATAAAACCTTTGTCAGCCAATTGAAACAACAATTTTGAACCTCACGACTATTTTGAGATTTTTTATATGGAAATCTGTGCTAATCAGTGCATATTTAATATAATAATGCAGCAATTGCATGTTTAAACAAACAATATCAGAAAACTTGTAAAACAAAAAAGATATTGCTAAAATGTAAGTTTTTACCTTGTTCACCAGGGGAGTGCCTGCATCATGATTATATCATTTTTAATATACATTGCGTCTCTTCAACTGATCTTTTGTCTTTTGCTGGCATAACGACGAAGAGGAAACAAAAGCCTCCACGCAGCTGCTTCAGACATTTCTGGGACAGAAGGATGAAGTCTGAGAGAAATAAGTGTATTATTGCTAAAGATATGGTACAAGCCCCGTTTGGACAGCTCTGTATTCACAACGACTTAATGTGCAGCCTGTGACAAGCATAACCAATCTCATGACCACGTTGTCAAACACTCCCAATATAGCCTGTAATTATTCATGTTGCTTAAGTGCTCCAAAGATGAGAAAGTGTTCAGTTTGACTTCTTTACTCAAGAGAATGAAAACGCGCTTGTTTTCGCCTCATTTTCAGGTGGAATCCGCTTTAAAAAGGGAAGAGGAGTCGGGGAAAAAACACTTCTCGGTTTATCTCTAATTGCTTACAGGTAATTAAAATCTAAGTAGTGTCTTTGTATACCTTAAAGGTTAATTTTGTTATCTTAAGACTGTGATTTTTTGATGTGCCTGATATGCCAGTAATAAAATCAGACACTTATTATGTTGTTTTGAGAAGTATTTAGCAACATAGTGCACCTGTGATATCACCCTGTTATTCTTAGAGCAGGTGTTGAGCATCACGGGCAAGTAAAACACTCCTATTTACAGATATTGTGTTCAGATGCATCACCACAACACCTCTGGAGAGGTTATTGCCATAATAGTTTCTACATGCAGTGAGAAAAAAAGAAAAATGTCTCAAATCTTAGGCTAGTTATGATGACTATTGGATGAAGGGGCTTAGCGAACGTTACCGTCTTATCCCGAACAAATTAAATCACGCCCCTTCCTCCCTCTCATAATTAGATGTTCCACGTTCTCCACAAGGCTTCTTTCACTTGTTGGGTGTTTTGGTGTTTTGTTGATGCGTCTCTCTCTCTCTCTCTCTCTCTCTCTCTCTCTGTGTTTTCGAGGAGTGGACTTCTTCGGCCCCAGACAATCGTCCTCCTCAAGTGACAAGAGTCGCGTCTAGCTGTCATTTGTCCCGACCGTGTTGGAGGAGCACGAGGCTGCAGGCTGCGACGCACATTCTCCCATGCCAGATCTGGCCACGCCATATGACATTGACGCTCTGTCTCTCGTTGGAATGGGACGTGTTCGGACCCTGAAAGCCAAATGCTGCTGTCGTCTGTAACAGAAGTAGTTTTTGGAGGTGGCTCTGAATATCTGTCAAGACGCATCATTGTTGTTCCTTTTGGCAAATACACAATAGGAGCCGATGCAGCTTTGCCAGACCTCCCTGCCCCACAGCTTGCAGACTCATCAGCTGGTAGTTTGATGGATTTTCATCATGAAGGAACAGCAATCATCCTCCATACAAACACATCCACAGTAGAATAGTCCCAAACATCCCAAAATATAGTTATCTCGAAAGATTGTCAAAGCATATTCTCAGAAATTTGACATAAATTGTGTAATTTAAAAGCAAACGTTGTATTTTCCAATCACACCGCCTTGCATTTTACTTATACACAAGTTCAATAAACAATTTACTTTAACGAAACAAGACTTTGCCAAGTGTATGTTAATGAAGTTGTTCTAGTGACCTCCAAATTTGATTTAAATTCAATACATCACTTGCCAAGACACTCTGAGTGGTTGGCAAGAGGAAGTAGCACTGAGCTAGCTGTCACTGTTTTGTTTCAATTAACATAAGCTGTCCTAAATATGCTGAACACTAGTCTTCTTCAATACCACCCCAGGGGCAACGCCTAAGAGGACAAAATAATTAACAGCTGTGCTGACACTTAAATCTGTGGCGTTTCCCTGTTTTCATTATCTGTGTCATAATCATTTAGCTGTGTCATCTCCGCAGAGAACCAATGATAAATAGGAAACACTGAACCGTTTTGAAAATGGCATTCGTCGTTCAAAGAGAGACATCATGAATATACGGTTGGACGTTTAGTCCTCGGTTTAAAAAAAAAAAGAAAGTACTTACATCCCCCATAGAGACACATGAACTAATATAAACATGATGTCCCAAAAGATAGCCCTCGATTGTATAAAGAATGGTGCAACATTTTAGGAAATACAGTTAAACCCTCATTGGTCTTTACACACCACGGGTGTGATGAATAAAAAAAGTCAACAATGTGAAATACTTGCATCAAAATATATTCATACCTGCATTGATGAAAAAACCCCGCTTCAAAACCCCCCAAAAAGGTTTCCGATAGATCTTATTGACCCAAAGCAGCGTCTAGTGGAGGTCAATGAATGATGGTGCTTGGTTTTGGACCCTCGTTGTCCACTATTCTTCCTGATGCATTGTGGGAAACTCTGAGTCCACTATATACACTCGGACAGCACTAGGAAATGGTGAACTCACGATGAAGTCACCTATATTTTGTGTCCGATTTTTAAATATGTTGTACGGCGACCTTGAGTGCCTTGAAAGGCGCCTTATAAAACAAATGTATTATTATTATTATTATATAATCAGAAGTGAGTGATTCGGGGACCAGCCTAAGACTTGTTGTATCTCGCGTCATTCACGTCTGGTTATTTCAGCAGATTGACGGCACATTTCACGAGAGTCACCGGAGACTGATCAACAAACTAAACTCAAGATTTCTATAGGGAATAGCGCTCCTTCACATAAAGAGATTGTCTGAAAATAGCCTTTTTCGTTCTGCATTACAATCGCACATCCAAGAGTATTTTTAAATCTGTCAAGACACAAGCGCTTAAGCCTTTTGTCTCATATTCATGTTTATAGCGTATCGTCATCCTGCCTCCCTTGTATATCGAATGCCGCAGAGGAAATGGGTCTTTATTTTGTTGAAGGTTATCCTGCTTTTATCTTCTTCCTTTCACTGGCATGAACGACTTGTCGTACTTTACCATTATAATAAATCCTCCAGCGTCGAGCTAATTCAAAAGGTTGCACACAAGCGACCGTAGAGGCCATAACCCGCTAAGGCGTAAGTGTTTTGATAGCGGTCTTGAGAGAGAGAGGGGGGGGGGGGGGGCTGTGAGATCTTGTGAATAAAAAAAATGTCAGTCAAAGCAGTTAAATGTCATCTAAAATACAGGAAGGATCAGGACTTAAAACTTCACAGCAGCCAATTAAAGATAAATAAGCCAATGACTGATGGGGAGACGTAAGGGTATCAGGGTC
Source organism: Cyclopterus lumpus (assembly GCF_009769545.1). Classification (NCBI taxonomy): domain Eukaryota; kingdom Metazoa; phylum Chordata; class Actinopteri; order Perciformes; family Cyclopteridae; genus Cyclopterus; species Cyclopterus lumpus. The sequence continues at coordinate 5,098,717 of NC_046973.1, forward strand.
ATTTGCATTTCATGGCAATTAGTCGGGTGTAGAGTCCAAGTTCTGGTGAAGGCTGAGCGGCTCGGCACAGTGTGAGGAGCTTTGCAGACCTGGCACATGACATCAGTTAGCTCACGTCAAAGCCTCTGACCTTTGCTGCCTTTCGAAGATTGTCGAGTTTTTTTCCGTACAGCGTCGCCGTCCTCCAGTTGTACCGTGTACAAATCACAGAGAGGGCAGATCCCCTGACCCCGAGGCCCCCGTTGTACCCTTCACTTGTTGAGGCCCCTTCATGTTAACAACACGGCGCCTTTTCTTTTTTTTTTTTATACGGTTGAAAAAAATATAAAGAAAATGCCTTCAATGACCTTTTTGAATGTTCCACCATTGCCACTGGAATTGACCTGTGGTTCCAATTATTTGCCTCCCTGGTCTTCTAGCACTGCAGGGGGAAATAAAAAAAAAAGGGCCATACTTCACAAGAGCGGGGCGATATTTAACGCACAACAAAAGAAGCAGCATTATTAGCACAGCGGTTGATTAGTTTGTAAAGAAACCCAATAAAAAACAACCTCACGTCTTTTTCAATAAGCCAACCATTCCGATGTACCCGGTCCTCGGGGATTAACGTGCGAGCCAGTCGGCGCCGCCTTCGGTTTCTGCCCTCCGCTCGTTCCTTCCTCCGCACTCGATTGACCTTTGCTCAGAGTTAAAAATATAATGCTAACATCTCTAATACAGACCCAGCGACGCTGAATGAAATTTGTACAATTTGTACAGAGTGGGAAAGGCCAATGTAACGTGAAAAAAAAAACCCTTCCGTTCCCGGGTCGGGCACACGTTACGAAATTAACGAATGTTATAGAAGCGATCACATATTTACACTTTCTGTCACCTTATCACCTCGGTGGCAAGGAGTCTTTGCCTATTTCGTCAGGAGGTACTAATTAAAGGCTTTATTGAATCAAGCGTTAAAAAAAACTTTGGCAGAGACCACTCTTGAAATGATTGCTTTTGGGGAGTGACGACCACGATGGAAATAAAACAATTTCAGTTTGCCGTTAATTCTCCGGCGGTCCTGAAAAAAAACGATAATCTGCCTGCATGGTTTAAAATGCGGGGATGGCGTCTTTCTTTGGATTCAAACTTATTAGGTAATAAGTATCAAATACATGGCGAATAAGAGAATGAAACCCTGATATATTACGTAGGAAGTGGCGGATATTTAAATGACGTGCTCTTATTGTGTCAGGGTTCATGCCGAATTGGGCACACATTGCTTTATCTTCTCTGTACAACAACCCGTTGACCATCATGGTTGAATATGATCCACGGTCACGTTTGTCTGAATATTTTATTCATGATTTGTCTTTGCATTGCTAAACAAATCATTCTTTTCAAGGCCTTGATACCGCGGAGGCTACGTTGTCATAAAACCTGATGTTCCCGCTGCGATAGAGTTTATGTACTGTAGTAGCTACAACTAAACAAAGAATGAAACATTAATCTCCAGCCTGTAGCATTCAGTGCTTTAGATGCTGAATTATTCACGCCTTTTGTCATTTGTGTGAGGCAGCCATCCGACTCCGACTGGAGTTTAACAGGTTTATCAGTCAGTTGTATTAAAGCCCAAGATTTCCTCAGGTTGATGCAATAAACAAAAACAACAACAACAACACTTGAATGATCTGATGCTGTGCATACACCAGCCGGGATGGCCCTCTGGAGAAAAAGAGAGAGTCGGGGAAAAAAAAGACAATATCATAAAATATGGATGTTTGTATTCTCTTCTAAAAAAGGTGAATTTGACCAAGTAATGGATTGTTCAAGTAGCTAAAAACAATACGGCCCCTTGAGAGGGTATGATCGCGGGGGAAATATAGTGCATATCTTAAACATTACAGTTACTACTCAGCAGTAGGGGGGAACTGCACACACACACACACACACACTGACAGCATTTGTCTCCAGCTGTTACATTTCAACCGGTGATTCCTTTGATGTTCCATCCTGACGTCCAATGTTCATCGAGTCTCTTACTCTTAAAATCGTCTTTCAGTCCTCGAGCTGCGAGACGTGCGCTTTTGTCTGAAGGGCCTCTTCCGTTCCCACACTAATTGGCATAAGTTAATAATCTACTGCACCGATGACACTAATGCGACGTGAATGTATTGACTTTTCACTCACGATGACAGTAAAAGGTTTTTGAGTATCTGAATATCTAAAAAGGGTTGCGCATTTTAGCTGTAAAATCACACAAAGCATATGGAGGAAGCAACTCTGAGTAATCAGGTGTTCCTCTGCGTCGGTGTCACAACGGAGCCGTTCTCTAGTTCAGTGAAGTCGAAGTGTGGGAGCAGCGGGGTCAAAGGTCAGGGACATCGATATGGATTTATCTGCTATCAGTTACCAGAACCATTTTTCTTTTTCTTTTTATATGAGATGTGATGTTTGTCCTCCCTGTTGCAATTCAATGTGCAATAACAGCTCACCCATCAAGACAATCCCTCCTTTTATTTAATCACATTAAGGTTAATCATCCTTTTGGCATTTTCTTAAATTTCCTTTAATCTCCGATGGAAGACCCAACCTCCGGTCAGGTTTACTCTGAACCCCCAGTGTGGAGTGTGGAGCTGCGGGGGCTTATTCACGCCTCTCGTCCATCATCTACGTGTCAAAAACACTTTTTAAATTCTTATCACTTCATCCGGGGAAGGAGAAATGAAATGGCACGGTGAAATGAATGGAAAAAAATGCAATGTGCCGGATAATGACAGCCATGACATCCACGATAAAAAAAAGGCACAGCACTGACATATCTACTGACACACACACACACACACACACAGGATGTAGATGGTGTGCAGATATAAAAAAATATATGTAGATGCCCTGTGTATTTAAACCTGTTCTCACCTCATATCTACTTAGACCCGGGGATAAATATGCACCTGCACTGTGTGGTTACCACGGTAACGCTAAGAACACTAAGGAAAATACCGAGGCCATCTGTTTATGGGGGGGGGGGGGGGGGAATAGAAAGAGAGAAAACAAATACCCATTCAATTCAAATACACATGCGTGTCTCTGTGGCTGAAATTGTCAGCAGATGTGAGGGTCAAACATGGACCAAAGTTTATTTAAAAAAAAAGAAAGAGTTTCAAATGGAGTATGTGTTTGAAATATTGTGAATAGTTGAGTTTAAGCGTTTGTATGTACTTTTGTAATGTCGAGGAATTATAGCAGCGGCATACTCTTTATACAGTCTGGAGTATACCTTACATTATATGTAAATGTTTTGAAGAAAAATGAAAAAAAGACAACATTACACACTTATTTACAAAGTAAACAAAAAAAAGTATTCTACCTTGCTCTAAGATCACTCAGCTGTTGTTCATTCTGGAAGCAAATTATTGGAAAAATAAGCTATTGGGATCATAAGATGGTGGAAAAACCCAAGTTTAATATAAACAAAACTTTGTCATCAATAAACCGAAGTAGGTAAGTAGTAGCAATTGTTACATTCTCAGTTGAGAGCTTCGCCGCTTATACTGTGGGGTACAGATGCATAACGCATGCAAATCCAGCAAAAAACAATGATCCAATAGAAATATACAACCAAATTAGCTCAGTGAAATGACAGAATTTTTGCAGCTGCTTTTTTCCATTTGCGGTAATAGAAATGGCAATAACGACCCACTGGACCCGAGCACCAGCAGACACTAAAAAACTATAACATTCAGTCAGGAACAATAGAAAAAACACACAATACAGTAGCGTTTCCTGTTCATGAGAAGTGCTGGTCTATGATGAATTATTTGCTTATTTTCATAGGAATAGTCATTGATGAGACTGAAGCCACATATCATAGCATGCGTTGCCCAGAGCTAGTGTGCAGTGTCTGTCCCGCTTGCCCTTAATTACTAACCGCTTCCTAAATGCTCACACTATGAATTTTTCAGCAACCGTTAATGAGCGACAGCTTTAGAGAAGGCATTTAATGGATCGTTGTTAAATTATAAATCTTCATGGAGTTTATTTATGAGTTTTGGCTGTGAAGGATAATATACATTAAGTAGTTGATGACATTTTATTTACATTTTCTCAGCGAATGGTTTTATTTCCATGGCCGAGAGGGGGAAAACGGCTCGATTTCCTCCAAAGTTGAATTATTACTGGGAATAATCTTGTCTCCCTATAAAAGAAATGAGCGTTGTCATGCAGCGAAGTCGTGAAATGACTGCAGACAGAATCACCTTTGGTGACTGTGGATGTATCGTGTTATCCATTATAATTTTGTCGCTACAGAAAGCGGAAGAAATATGACAAAGATAGACTTTCCTTTCCCTTTTGCAACAAGATTTGTTTGACAAATCGCATGTTTTATATTTGGGGAGTGGCGTTTTTTTGCCCCTGAAGCACAACCAGAAGAGATGTTCAGACTTTAAAAAAAGCAGCGACAGCTTTTTTAAAATACATTTTTTAAAGGGGGCTGTAAATATCAACCATTACAAACGCAAAATCTGGAAATTGTAGAGCAGCACTGAGCTGTGTGCTCCCTCGTAATCCTTTAAAACCCAACAAATTCAGGGAATTTGGGAAACTAATGCCATGCTTGACCGCTCTGATGTGCCTTTGCTGCTTTAGTAAAGCAGAGACGGTTTTGACATCTAAATCGCTGTTTGTCAGCACGTGTGCGGAGGCTGTTGTAACGTGCGGCGACAGCAGCATTTTTGGAAAATATCACACGTTATCGTTGTTTTTTTCCAGCCGCGCGAGGCCCCCGGATTGTTTTATTCAGGATCGGAGCAGACAATGATCGTTATTAAAAAAAAAAGAAAAAGGAACGGACCGACTAATTGAGCGTGTTAAGTGTCCTCAAACCAAATGAGGTATGACTAAATGCATCCTTAGAAATATGAAGCGGTGTTAGGTTTTTGGAAAACAAAGACTTTTGCATTCTTTACCAAAAAAAAAACAAAAAAACACTGCAGTCTGCAGAGAGGCTACGGTTTCCTGCCAAATATGCATAATCAGCAATCAGCAAAAAACTGAACAGCCATATGATTTCCTAATGTGCTGTGACTGACGGAACTCCCAAATCTTTTTCCATGTGCTTAAGCCCTGAAAGCAGAGGAAATACAGGAATACTATCACTAATTAACAGCACTGATGTAAAAACATCTGTTTTCCATATCGCCAAAAACACTGGTCTTTTTTTTTTTCATTATCACCAAGAAGTAAAACTTCTAGAGCACACACAGGCAGTAAAAATAGACACAGTGATCAAAGGCACATCTGGGACCGGCGAGAAGAAAAAAAAGAATTCATCGGCAGCCCGGAGAAAGTGGGTCTGCAAGCTCGCGTCTGTCTAAAAGCAAAAGTAGAGAGAGTGAGGAGCGGCTCCGCGCTCGTCTCCTCTGAGAGCCAGGTGCTCAAAATCACCTGAGGTCACCGACTCCCTCCTCCCACGCGGGCTTCCGTGCCCTCTGCAGGCGCTATCGATGTTTAAAAGCTTCATGAGCGGGGAGAGACTGAGGGGGTTTGTCATATCAAACTAAAAGCTACCGAGGAACGAAAACATCCATTAGAGAGAGAGGATCGGGGGGGGGGGGGGGTAGAGCAGCGTTTGGGGAATAGAAAGTGGAATGAAGAGGTGGTCATTTCTGTTAGTAGATCTCTGAAACCTTATTTCTAAATCCTTAAATGAGGTTATATTAAGTTAAATTAGCCCCAGTAAATATGTAAACAATAAAACAGTAAACAAATATGTATGTTATATATATTGCTCAGCTATATGAGCACAATACCGCCGTAGTAAGGGAAACCTGAAACCTTAAAAAAAAATTTCAGTAACACATATACTGATATCTAAACGTCTGAACACATCTCACACGTGTTCCCTTTATTATAACACCAACATGATTCAAATAGCCCTTGTGGTTGCAGAGATATACTCTCTATAGTATGGGTATGCAATTTTTGAGCGGTGGCCTAAAAAAATAGGTTGTTTTAAAGTGTTAAAGCCAGGGTAGTTTGGAAGCCTTTTTCAGTTATATTTGTGAAAATGATCTATATATATATATATATATATATATATTCCGAGAGCAATATATTCCGACATGGAGTATCTGTGGCTCCTCCAATCAGTGGGGGGGAGTCACCTGAGTCCTCCACGAGCCGCTAGCTTCACAGCTGTGATTGCCAACAACAGCCATGTTTGTTGTTTACCTTTATCGTTTTGGGGGAGTGGCCTTGGAGGGAAGGGATGTCAGTGTTGCACTTTTGGAGCTACCGCTGCCGGCTAGTTCCATTGAAAACGAGTTGGCAATACCGGGCGGGGTTTTCCCAGTTGGATACTTTTCAGGACACTGCTGGTTTCTCCAATATTGCCAATCCCAGCTTCATGTGGGGTGACTCAGTTTGCGTAATCCTGATCTAACAAATTGGTTAATACCCCTCAAACGATACGAAGTATGAGAAGAAAAGACATTGATGGGGAAACAAAAAACATAGAATAATAATACAAAGCATCTGCTAAACACCGGACAAAAACGCCTAATTGTATTTAAACTCCAACAGAGCCAGAAGGAGCAGCGCCTCGCAGCGTACAACGGATTTCATTAAACGCTCCGTTGCTACATACACAGCAGGTTTAATTACTCCCCAAAGCTGGAGATGAAGAGCACTGCTTTAAAAAAAAGAAAGAAAAGAAGATATTTTTCTTGGCGATGTCACAGTACATACCACACGTGTGTGTTTCATACAGAAGAGTCTCTTTCAGCACGACTGGGATCCAGAAACATAACAGCAATACGGAGACGGAAGAGACAGAAGAGAGGGTCGAAGCTCGCCGCATGCGTTCTTTGTCGGAGTCTGAATCGCAACCTCGTCGACAGAAGACTTTTTACCTCCCGTGTCCCTTCAGATGGAAGTGTCATGGAAATACTTAACAACTTCTTTTCAGACAGTCAGTGGGATTCGGAGCTGATCATCTCGTGTGCCCCCCCCGACCCCATCCCCATCCCCACACACTTCATTCAGATCTCTGAGCGCTATGTAAAGAGAGCGTTTGAAATTCTTGAAGGATGTTTCGCCCTCCGCAAACCTCCGTTTGACTTCGAGGGGTTGATTCACCCAAAATGCCAAAAAAGAATAAAAGGATATTTCTTTGCTGACCGCGGATCGTTTTATCTCAATTTCTAGTGGCTTTGAGATTTTTGCCTCCACCCAAACACAAGGTGAAGAACCTCAATGGGTCTTATGTTAATAATATGGTTTTTTTTGGAATGGAGAATTAACCCTTTTCATCGAGCTTGGATGGTAACAGTTAGATGGTACATTAATTAATACTAACTTCATCCTTATTCAGCAAAAAAATAAATAATAATTGAATTGACAACCGAAACATACATCCTAGATCAAGCTATTTAAATCCATTTGGAGAGGCTTTATATGCACCGTTTTCATTTCCATTAAAGCTCTCTTCATATATTATATGAATTATATGGAGAGTGCTCGTATTCAATGAACATTAAATAGCATGTCGTCAACGGCAGCGTCATTACTGGAGGCTGAAAGCAGTACTCAGCCATGTGACGACGCCGTCCGAACTTCTTCTTCTTCTCTGCCACGCCACATTCCCGAGCGCGGCTCTGTGAAAGCGACCCACCGTGCTGCAAACGAGATGAGATGAGTCCTGTTGAGAGGTGGCTGCACAATCTGTCTCTCTTCTCCGACCTTCTAATGATGGAGTCTCGGGTCCGGGATGGCAACCTTTCCTTAAAAAAAAAAAAACTGCAACTCGAGTGAGAGAGTCTGAGGAGGGAGATATGGACGGTTAAGACATGTGGCGCGCGGAGACTCATTTCATCGCACCTCGCGAAGCCGATAACAAAATCCCTCCGACATTAGGGAGGTAGCTGCGCTCCCATTTTAATTACCAGAGAAATTGCAAGCCAAACAGCATCACTGTAGCCTCCAGATTCTTTGATGGCATTTGTCATTTTTTTGGAAAGATAAGAAAAACTGTCAAGTGGGGTAACCCCTCTCTAAACTGGCACATAGAGTTCCAGCTAATCCGGGTGGGAGAGGCAAACAGAAGGGATGAACACTGAAAGGAACTGAGCAAGCAAACAATCTCCGCTGCGGCTGAAAGCATGTCTTAAAGTAAACAACCCTGTCAAAGGGGATGTTCTTAAATCGTCATACCTCGAAACAGAGGATGTACGACAGTGGCTTTACTTGGGAGGGTAAGCTGCAAACTGCTTTTTATTTATTTAGTGCGCCGTTTTAGTTGTTTTAAGACATTTTCAACAGAGGACTCTTCTCCGAAAATATCCCCTGAATAAGACGAGGGCTTAAAGAAAAATAGGAACGCTGTCTTATGCCATTGTAAGCAATAACCCCGGGGTGGAAGTCGCTAAAAGTGAAGGTCTTTGCTCAAAGCTCTGGTGCTTAATGGCATGGAAACACGTAGGGTCAGGGCTGGTGTCTTTCTTTGTGTTTGTGTTGGTAATGGCGGAGCATCTCGACTGACATGTGCTCGAGTAATTAATGAGGTCACAGGATCTAAGTGCATTTTTCTTTCCTTCTCGGAAGAAATACCGTTTTTAAAGTCTCAAACTAAAAGGAAAAGGGATCTTTTTACATCATATTGTATGTCCTCATGTATATATTTTTTTAAATGGTACGTGTATTTTCAATAGTTGGCCATGGAAAGTGTCCTCATCTATTGATTTAAAGAAACAAAGAAGGCTCACTTTTTAAAGATACACGGCTTCCTGTGTAGACATCGTATCCCACGTGTTGAGCTTTCATGAAGTTCAGACACAGTGCAGTTCCTTGAATGGCCACTTGAGGCTGGCTCAGAAAGCGAGTCAACATTGATGGTAAAATTGCCAACTTTGCAGGAGAAATAAACCTGTTTATTTTCTGGTACAAAAAATGGTTCTGATCTCTAGCTAATCTCAGGACAATAGGGTGGAATGACTACTTTGAGTAACCACCACGTCGTTACCAAATATTACATATATAAAAAAAATCTCTATATATGTATATATATATATATATATATAATTTTTTTGGGTCGCTTGAAAATAAAACGAGATGGCAACGACAAAAATACAAAAGTCAAGCACCACAAACCAACGGGTACATCTCGGTGATTATGTTTCACACACAGTCCGTGGTTCAGACTGAACATCAGATGTACACCGCTGCATCAGGACCAGACTCCCTGATTCCATTACTCTGGTTCCTTTAGTGGCAGTAATCGAGAAATGAAAGAGATTTTGAGATAAAAACAGATACAATCATTTAATTATTCTGGTTTCATAGCAAAGGCGGGGTTCAAACACCAGCGATAGCTCCCCCTTCAGAGCTGTCTGGAGCATAAGTAGCACAGGGAGGTGAGGTGATGGACGAGTCTGAATGAGGATCCTGTTTTTCTCCTTGATCAATGTTATCCTTTATCTTTTTTTTTCTGCTATGTTTTGTGCTCTCTGTTCCTGACCACTTGCAGTAAGTCTCACTTGAGATAGTGTCAGCAGAAGGGTATACTGAGCTCTTTAACATCCCCCTCTATTCTTGAGACACTCTTCCTCTCTCATCAAGTAGCCAACCAGACACGGAGAGGCACTCTGAGAGGGTATCGGTGGTCATTACGTACCACCATTAACGATCACACCCCGAGCACACGACATGACTCAAACATCGCTAGCCGAGCGACGCGGAGGAGTTCTCAAGAAAGACAAAGTATGAAACCCTTTTAGTTTCAGAGTTCCTATATGTATATCTTTCTCATATAGAGGTTTCTTCCACTGCAGTAAACAACACCCCTCAAACCCCAACTAAACTGTGTGATTTTTAAGAAAACTGAAACCAAATACGTCCCGGGAGAGGAGGAAAAAGAGAAATGTGCTCATTTGATTTACTGCAGAGACTGCAAAAGGGAGAAAACTTGAAAGACACAAGTTTACTAGAGTGAAGCAAGGCTTCCCCCGGCACACAGTAAATTATCTTTTTCACTTTGAAAGTTAGAAGCAGAACTAGAACTAGGAAAACAGCCTTCGGGAGGGGAGAAGATGGACATCTGTGGAGAGTAATACTTTTCTCTTTGAAAGAAACGTTTTTCCGCGTGACATTCTCCAGCACAACGTCGTGATCACTGCTTGTCTGGCTCACGGTGCTTGTTGTTGACCTTGTGACCTTGTTATAATTTCAATATTCGTCCAGTCGCTTTTCATCAATACAACAGCGGAACTGAAATATCTTGTCAATATCTTTCACTGCGTTTTCCCGAGGACTGTTGACCCCACAGGTCCGTCATCAGATGCAGTGAGGAACTCTTAAGTAAGGGGCCCGCAACTAAAGTGTGCAATCGGTGCCATTTGTGTCGCAACTACAATTTTAAAACGGCCTGGTTTGTAATTATGCCCGAAACGGCACACACGCGGGACAGTGAGCGACGTTGAGGACTTAATCTTATCCGAGAATTATCCGAACATAAAAAAAAGGTAAGGTAAGCTATACGTTCTCCGTAAATGTCTCGTTATAAACGTACCGGTTCTGTAATATCCCTCACGTAGCCCCATAAAGAGGTGAAAAGGCCTTTTCCTGACACGTGGGAGATGTAGGGGCGAACGTTCTCCAGATTTACGCTTCACACGGACTGTGGTTTCCAAAAGCTTCACCGGGAGCAAGAGGCATTTAAAGAAGGGAAAGCAAATGTCCTCATCCCTTTCGCGACAGCAGTGAAGAGAGGAGGATAAGGAAGTGAAAGCTCCGTCTTTTCCATCTCACACGGATTCAATTTGAGCTGCTGCAACTTCCAATCTAGTCACCTACTTTTTATATCGGGTATATATTTCTAAGGTATTTGAACTCCAAATAATGGTAAACGTGAACTTTTTATTCTCTCCTTAATTATTTCACTTGTATACTAACAATGCATCAGTTTGTCTTGGTTCAGTTTTATTCAAAGGAAGAAAATAATGTTTGCGGGATTAAACTAACAGTAGTTCTACTTTTTATATTTTATAGTGCCACTTTATTTCAGAGATAATTATTGTACTTTTAACCCTACAGCAACCAAACACTTAGTTAGGTTTCGGTAACTCGACCGACTAACTACTCACATGACAATGTGACATGTGACATGTCAAGTCTGATGTGACAACATTTGAACTTTACTTTTAGTTTTGCCCGGGACACAGACAGAGGTCTCCTCCACGAAAGTCCTTTTGTTTGTTTTGACCCGAGCACGTAAACAAAAATACAAGCATCATGAAAATGAGCATGTGTCCCCCTTTAAGGAAAGTATCTTCCACCGCTGACTACTTCTAGCATTTCTAATAATTCATACTGTGTCTCAGCTCAGCCTTACCGTTTAGTTGATTTAATATGCAACATGTGCATATATTTATTCTAAATGATGAGATATTTTTTTTACGAGATTTACAGTAATGGGATCCGACGGCAATTTAAATGTCCTGTGAATGTAAATTCTCCACAAACTAATGAAATGGCTGAAGCGTGTGACACAGGTTACAAATCTGGGTTTAAAAAAAAAATGATTGAGAGTGTTAATCATGAAAATGTATGCTTTTAAAAAGTAGTTTACTTTTGAGCAGAAAGTAATCAGAGTATTCACCTCTGTTCGCCGTCATTGTGGTCGGCTGAGAGCAGGTACGACCTACTTCACCTATCGAAAGCTTCAATGGTGGTTAAGGCACATAGAGATCAGAGATTCATTTTGAACATATCTCGTTCATTTATCCATTTCCTGCATGCGTGGTCCCTTTTGTGTCCTCCATCCCGAGCTTGAAAGGAGCTTTCTTGTCCACTTCCTTTAGGAGCCAGTCATGCAGTGTAATGGTAGAGAGCAAAAGTGACTGCAGTCTCCACGGCAAGACCCAGGATAATAATCTAAATAATCTCCATCCTATTTGTTCCACCACACCAACAGAAGCCCAACACTATTAGCTGAATTAGGCTAAAAGCCCATGTTTGGCCCTATTCCATCCATATTGTACGTGTGTGAAATATATCTGCCGAGTAAATCAGAATCTATTTGAAAGCGAAATGCATTGGGAGGGCACGCTGACGGGGACGGAAAAGGAACTTGTCACATAATAATGGAAATATAATGTACTGTAGATATGTATGCTCAAGCCACCAGGATAATTGTGAGGTACAGAAACGACCGTCTCGCCTGACACCGTCATTATAACGTTTTAATATATTTATTTTTCTCGCGTCAGTCAGCCACTTTTACATTTTCGTCTTTTTATTTTGCTAAAAAAAAAAGAAGGAAAAAAAAAGGTGACAACCTGAAGAAATAATGACAAACTACGTGACAGTGACTAGAGCCTCGGTATGGACATTGCAAACCAGTTCATCTGGCTGTTATGACTGCGTTTGTGGTGGAAGGCTGCGATGGATAGTCACACAATACCAACGTGTGTGTGTGTGTGTGTGTGTGTGTGTGTGTGCCTTCCACACCGGATGAGAACAAAAGAGGATAAGGGATAACAGAGCTAGTTGTCTCTGATATTGGATATTACACTCTATGCCCACAGAATAGCTAATGAACTTCATCCTGCTCCATGCTAATGGTTATCAGGGTGATTTCACCACCCCCCCCCGGCCTTGTGTGTAATTATTGATTGTCCCAAGAAAGGTGGGCTGTACAAAGCCCAGTAAACAGCAGGTAATTAGTATTTTTACACCTTTGGCAGGGTAATGCCCTGTGTTTGTATGCATGGAAGCAGAATGTAAGAATTCTCTTCACACACACACTGAGATAACTGGGAGTAGACTCACTGGGCTGCTACCTGGAGCTGCATTTTTATCTTCCCCCTTAAAACGTGGCAACAATTAGAAATCGTGATTGGAAAAGACTCACTCATTTTCAATTAAAGCCAGTAAAAGGTGAACACAAAATATCACCGTTTTTCCATAATAATGGGAGTGTGCGTGCATTGAAGAAATCTTTCCTTGTGAGCCGTATTATGTGTGAAAACGTCTGCAAAAGGAATCTTGTAACATGTTTCTCATTATCATGATTTATCTGAAGCTCTGGAAGAAAAATACATTGTGCGAATTGAGTATAATCGAGAAGGTATGGGCTTTCATATTCATACGGTGTCTCAGCTGGAGGACCCGGAGGTGCTTCATGCTATAAGCGACACAGGAGATGCCTGGGGCACCAGTGTGAGGGGGGGGGGGGGGGGGGGGGGGGGGAAGAGGGTGGAAAAAAAATAACTTGGCGCTTCCCTTCTTCTCAGACTAATAACAAATGTGAAAACACAGGCAATGTCATACTTGGTCATGATAGAAAAAACATGATCTCATAACTTCATATCCAGCCTCCTAATCCTCATTAGACTTTCCATTCAGCTGCTGCTTATTTTCATTTTTGATTAGTCCAATGATTATTTGCTCAATCGACTAATCGACTCGTCAATAAAATAGTGAAAGTAGAATATTTTTATTTTCCCAGGGTCTGTTCACAAAGAATGCATAAATTGCCAATCACTTGAAATCTGCCCCGATTCACAAAAGATATGATAATCGAGCACAAACACACTCATAAATGTGATTTCAGGCCCTTTTTCATAAGTTGTCTTCCCAGCCACTGACGGCTGACGAACTGTGAAACCAAATATTATTCATTGTTTACAACGCTAGTGGCGCTAAACTGGAAGAAGGAATACAAAAAAAGTGTTAGAACTGGTCGTGAACAAATGAGCACGGGGTGGCATGAAGGGAATACACTGTTGCGCAACAGTCACGTCTCATTTCCCCAAATCGCAGTTGGAGAAATGGGGCCCCGACTTTTTTTTTAGCCTTAAAACAATTAAGATCCATTTTCTCGAAGCAGAAGGATTTTGTCTTTGTTTTTTGGTTTTTTTTTTTCCACTTACGTTTTTTTATTATGTTCATTTAAATATATAAAGATTAAACATAAATACCAAAATTAGACTTGTCAGACAATAATAAAGTACAGAAAAACAAAACACAACAACAACAACAACAAAAGAAACCCATGAAAACAAAAACAGCAGACAAACAAACCAAACGGAAACAAAACACACACACACACAAAAAAAAAAAACACTCACCCCGACACCCCTTTAATTGATTTTGTCATTGTTTAAATTAAACCCCTACACATTTTTTTGGGAGAGAGGGAGCAGAATAACGTCTGGTTTCATATCTAATAGACTCATTTAATAGCTCCCATTCCTCCGGTGCTAAGCACTGGTTACCAAACACTGCATGTGGGGATGCACTGTGTAGGTTCTGCACCAGCAGAGCATTACTCACCACCATGGCAATGGGAGATTATCACCGTGTAGCTGCCGCTCATGGAAGTGGAAATATTACTTGTATTTTCGATCATGGGAATCCGCCACTTATCAACTGGAAACCATTTTTGCTTCTTCTTTTTTTTTTTTTTTTTTTAGACGTCTTTCATGCAGAGTGAAATGGAAAGCTGATTTGTGCAGCTTGGTGAAGCATCACCTCTGCCGGCGTGGCCGGGCTGACCTGTGTCGGGCTGCGAGAATACAACGGACTCGCTTGAAATGCAACACACCATTAATGGACATTTGTTGTGGATCAGTCACTCCAAAATGTCAACGCGGTTACAGGCTGCCACTTTTCTTCTCTTTGCAGTCCTGGGAGCGAGGCGACGCCGGGTCACTATTAGAAAGCCCCTGCAGCCCTACATGTGCATGCATCATTCATGGGCTGGCAACAACAACAACAACACACACACACACACACAGAGAATATGATTCCAGGAAACACAAAAACATTCAAAACAGTTTGTGAAAAGATTTCAAATTTAAGTCACTATATAGACTCTGTATTAGTTTTCTGAAACATTATAGTATTATTTTCATCTGCCAGACTTGTGTTACAGTCTGTCCTCTACCTTCAAAGTAAGCGCAGTTCCTAATAAATAAAAATTAAAAAAATGCACAAACACCTACACCAGCCAAACCTGTTGTTAGTTTTAAAGGAATCCCTAAATGTATGATGATAAGCACTGGTGGGCTGTTGGAGTAGCTATTTATTATATATATATATATATATATATATATATATATATATACACACACACATACTTTGAGTAATTTACAGCTAAGCATTAACAAAAAAATGTGACATGCATGTTGGGACGATCACAAAATATTGAAATTCTAGAAGACGGGATTATATGTGAAGAAACAGACTTGGCAAAAACTAATGAGAACATATCCAAATGTTAGCGTGCCAATCAGTTTTAGGAGAAATCATTTCTTGAATGTACTCCAACATGGCAGGGCAGAGTCCGAAAATCAGGAAAAAAAAAATATAAATATATATATATATATATATATATATATATATATATACACAGTATATATATTTTCATTGCCAGTGTTTACTTTCACAGCTGCCTCTGCAAGATGTTTTATGTGTGTTTATCCAATACCGACACAATCAGGATGAAATTTTAATGGGTTTAGTTTTATGGACTTGCTGTTGGGGGCGGGTTCATAACAAACACCACCTGCAATGGCATATGTTGCCTCCGTCCTCCAGCTGGAATAAATCAAGTGCAATGATCTCAAGAATGAATCCACAACTTTTCCTGCACATCTTTTGCACTATAAAAATGTCAATGACCAAAAAACAAGTCAACCCCAAAAAAGTGCTGAGTGACCAGAGCTCCGCGGGACAGACGGCGAAGCCTTCGGACATTTCTTTGTTCCCTTTCAACGTTTCCTTTCACCTTTTTAACTGGATCTCACCCGCCAGAGGCAGTTAAAAAGCGCTGAACTCCCTCTATCACCTGCTAAAAACCCCGATGTCTGCGTGAGTGATCCTGTGAAGTGGGCCGACACCGTTCTGATGTAAAACATTCAGAGCCAACTGTTCAATCTTTCAGGGAGATTTTCAAATCCTCTGAGTGGGAACACACAAACCTACTCTTGCCTGTGTACCCAATGCGTTATTTAACCGCCTTCTAATGACACTAAACGCTCTGAAAATTGGAATAAATAAAAATAAACCCAAGGAGACTAATTAAACCAACCTTTTCATTGATGCACATGTATGGAGTGAGTGCAGGTATACGAGGCGGCCCGCGGCGGCTCCCTGATGGACGGACGTCCTCTGGGCTCGGCTGTCTCCCGAATGGCACGTGGACGACCTGATTGATTACAGCTACTGCCAGTCTCCCCGGGAACTGCCAATACCCGACGCCTCGCCAAAATAAAGGCATCCAGTGTGTATCTATTACAAAGACGCTGTGCGACCGGAGTACACACACACACACACACACACACTCGACTCCATTCGGATGCCTGAGATGCTCCGGGCTGCATCTTCTCTCTGGAATTTGGGCCTAATTTTAGGAAAGATTAAAGCACTCAGCGGCTCGACGCCGCTTTTGGTGGAAGTTAAAAGAAAGCACGATAAGCTCGACACACGATGATAAGGAGCTGTCCTTAAAACGTAACAAGAACAAAAATATATCTTCGGCTCAACAATGTATAGGATAATTAGTCCACTTTCTCCTTTCATCCACTGCGGTGTTAGATGTTGCCTCATAAAAGGAACGCCTAAAGTTCCCTGAAATAACTGGCTGAGTGTTTTAAATCACTGGCTGAGTGGAAAAAAACACTTCATTCAAAAAAAAAAGAAAAGAAAAAAAGACAAATGCGGGGAGTGGTGACATAGCAAATTGCCACGCAATTACATGCTAAAAGTGAGACAATTAGAGCGCCTCTTTTCTACAGTAACAGCTGCATAATCACATGTAAGTGAGTTTTTACGGGCTGATACCCGTGTGTGAACGGCATGCAGGAATCACTGAAGGGGCAAATTTGACTCTCAAATCACTTATTCCGCCATTATGAATACCAGGAGGTGTATGCGGAATGATAAAGAGTTGTGTTTTTAATGCACCAAACACTTCTTAAGGTTAAAATACATCTGGGGTGTGATTACACCGCTGATGACATCCTGTTCGCTAAATAATGCAAATGTAATACGTGCAGATTTGTTCAGTTCCCCGGACGTTTCACTGTTGAGGCATTTTGGTTTTTTTTCCATGTTCTTTTGCACCACATTTTTGAGATTTTGCTTCCGTGACATTTCTTCTTTTAGATTAGAGGAAAGCATCATCTCGAGGTTTATCTCACACTTTTTTTTATATCTCTGTAGATTTCTCCTAACTTCACCAATAGGTAGCATTAGAAAATACCTCCTTTGCATATAAAAAACATTACATTTGAGATTAATAATCCTAATATAGCTAATTATCAGGGGAAGTTACATGGAGGATATCTATTAGTTGATCAGTACCACTTATATACATCAACCCTTCCAGTTTCCCTCTTATTCATAGTCTTAAGATGTGTACAGACTGTTTTTTTCATACATCATTCATAGCCTAAATTATAACATTTTAATCATAAAAGCATGGCTATTTAAAAAGAAAAAATGTTGTATGGCTCTTGATAGTATTTACTGATATATGGTGTGATTAAAAACAGATATCTAAACCTCTGTAAAAGCTTTTTTACTTATTTGGAACCTGGCTTCATCCAGTATTCAGATTTATATTCCGGAAATGCAAATTGGCAGAAAATTACGTGTTCGCATATACAAACCTACATTTCAGAAAACGTGCAATAAAAAAAAACTAGTTGGCTTAATGTAAGCAATCACCTTTTGTCAGTTGCATGGCGATATCTATTAGTTAGATGTGTAGCCTGTTCACCTGCAGCGTCTCCCATCCAGCGGGACGAGGCCGAGGCTCATCGTTTTTTTTAAGGGAAGGAGGGCAGAGAGCGGCTCTGGCAAGATGGAGGTCTCTTTGCAGTTTCTCCACTGCGGTACATCGTGGCGATCACTTATCAGCAGGCAAATCATCCCAGTCATTGACCCCGTGCCCTCTGGCACTCATTAGTGCACCGTGTGGCGGTGATGGAAGGGTGGGCTCGTCCCGGAGAGCGGCGCTCACAGAGGGGAAGACATGGGTCACAACTGGTGGGTGGCCAGATTAATGTGGACCGCGTGGAGCTCCCTGCTGCGCTGTGCCCCCGGGCAACATTGTGCCAGCTTTCCTCCCATCCCCCCCCCCCCGCACCAAAAAACCCTGTTCCACCTTTCTCTCTTTCAGTGAATTCTGTTCTTGTTCCCCTGGATATCGGAGGGGAGGTCGAGTGAGGTCATGTTGCTAGAGTAAGCACTCCGGGTATTGTGGGTACGACGCGCCGAGTGCAAAGGATCAGCTCCCATCATGGGCCGTGGATGGTGTGGTGTCTTTGGAGAGCTCCGGGGTCGCTGCGTGCCACGCAACAGATCGTTGTTATTTATTTCGGAAAAGATTGTGAAATACTTAGTTACGTTTATGCAACAAAACCACTCGGTAAGGTTGGAAGAAAATTATTTTGGGTTTAAATAACCAGGAACGGGACAAATAAATCAACGTGGACTTGAGTACAAAACAGAGAGCAGTCCACATATCTACCCCTCTGGGCTTTTTTGGGCTTTATACCTCCTTGTTCATGATTATGTGGATACATAGGCAACAATTTTGTGGGATATCTACGGATTACGGCACGTTATTTTAGACCAGCCTACCTTTAAAAGTACTGGGGGGTTGACACACTGACAGCAGTAGCTTTACATGTAATGAAATCCAATAGATCAGGCTAATTGTGACGCATTTAATGACACACTTTTGCACACTCACAGCCCTTTTATAATATAATTATATGACACTATATCCAGGGCAACTACCCCTATATCTGAAAGCAAAAGTTAAGTATTTACTTTATTATTATTATTAGTAGTATTGCAAACAAATGTCTAATAGCAAGCAAAAATATTTGGCAATTTATTGGTTATACACAATCCTTTTCACTTGCTTTAAATATCAGATTATCACCATATTCAGCATTGAAACACACCTATTATGATACGAATTGAGGCAATAATCAGGCACCTGAGTGAGACCTTCCCAGGTGATCAGTCTGTTTTTTTCTTTTACTCATCGGGGGGATATATTTTCAGATCCACACATCCCTCCTCGCGGCTCCACCTGGATTTTCAACGCCGCCGTCGGTGCAGCCGCTGATACATTAGGAGGCGTCTTCCTGTAGCTTTAAGGTGTCTATTGACTGTGCTTCCTGAAATAACCGCGATGGTAATATGATTACTGCGTGTGACAGAAAATACCTAAAGAAATTGTAGAGAAAGGAAAAGATTGGAGTGTGTGGGACGTGTGGCTAATTTCATTCTTTAGTACAGGCGGGTGTGAGCACTGTGGAATAGCGTTCACCCACATACTGTATTGTCCAGATTAAGCTGGTTGGACAGAAGCTCCCACGGTATTTAATCAGCTTCCCCAGACCATTACCCCAGTATGGGGGAGTGCAAACACCCAGTATTGTCTTTTCTCTAATTCTATGCTATCTCTTATTAAACCAGCATGACAAGAGCAGACGTGTGGGCAGCGGTGGTGTGTGTGTGTGTGTGTGTGTGTGTGTGTGTGTGTGTGTGTACACCGGAAGTGTGTACTTTTGCAAAGCTTTAAGCAATGACAAGAGCATGGAGGGTCCACAGAGAGAAGGTAAATAAAGGAACATCTCAACCTCTAACAAGGATTTTAATTGGCTATTCAAAGATATAATTACGCAGACTTTGAGTAACAATTACCCTCAAAAGATATAACCTTCAATGTCGCTAACAGTAAGAAAATTGGCATTCGAAGTCTCCTTAGAAGAAAAAAAAATGTAATTAATTCAATTATACTTAAAAATGATAAAGGGAGAGAGAAGATGAAGGAAACGGGATGTTTCACCTCGTTGACTTTGCTTCCAGTTGTTGGTTAAACCCCAACAACCTGACCTATACCTTTTATTGGTAGTCTGGTTTACTCAGAGAAAGCTCGTATTTCTTCTTTATTAGTGTCTCAAAGTCTAAAAAGCGAGAGAGCTCTGAAATGGAGATCACCAACTAAAATACTTGTCACAGCCTCTTACCAAAAAGGCATTAACCTCATTAAGTGCCACTTTCAGAAACAGATGTAAATTGATGTGCACAATCGAGTGCTAAAGTTCAAGTGTTGAAATTGTCATTTTAAGTACAGTGGAAAGTGACAGTGCATAGAATAAATTGTGCGCCACCGAAGATCAAATCAGGATCCGACTCCAGCTGATCCATGTTTGTTTTCACACCTTCTCTAATGAATCCCATAGCAGATGTTAATCTAGGCATGACATGATTGGATTTACATCCATTAGAATAGTGATGATCATTAGCTGGAAGTCAATCATATTTTTTGTTGCCTTCACAAAAACAAAAACACACACATCTGAGCTTCGGGGAGACGAATGGGAGTCGGACGAGACGTTGGCAGAACTCTCGGAGCAGATCAAAGTGCGAGGCTTCGTCCGGCCTGCGGACTTGGAACCGGAGGACTGGCAGACTCGGCTCTTTCTCCTTCTGTGTTGGGTTAATGCATTTGTGCCACTAAACCCGTCGGTGCCTGAAACAGCGTGGCGGACGTACAGCTGCCAGCTCAAAAATGCCGTTACTGATGCGACGCAGAGGCCACACGGAGATAGCGACAGATACGGAGCCACACACCTGGTGGTTCAACTAATCCAGTTAACACATTAAACTGTTTCCATTGGGGACCAATTCACAGAAGTTGTCTTTGATGTATAACAGAAAACATTACGTAACCTCCCGTCAACTCAAGACATTCAAATGAGTTATGTAATTTGTCTCTGTTGCGACGACTTTTAAACCTTCTAGAGTTTCAGAATAGAGTGCTGCAGTAATTAGTCCTAAAATCTGGAAACGAGTCAGCGTTTTCTGTGCTTCCTGGTCCCTTTTCTCAAAGTCCATATTTTTTGGGGGGGTTTGAATATGATCTGTGGTGAACACAAGCTGAAGAGATTTGTTTGACGACATAAAATATGTGATTTTGTTACCTTTTTTTTTCTCACGTAAACAGGGACGAGTCGCTAAATGAGGATACCAAACGTCATTACCGGAACACTAGTGCGCCTTTACGTCGGCAGCGGTGACTTTTATTGTACGTACGCTTTAAAAATATCCTCAAAGTGGTGTTTCGTTCGTGAAGATTATCTTGCTGAATAAAACATGTAAATATCATAAATCAGGTTTTTTTTTTGTCAAGGAGCTTATTTTCCGCAATAATCCAATAGAGAAATCCTTTTGGCTTTGTGTCGAGGGAACCGGTGCAACGCTAACTTTTCGGGTTGGCATCCAAAAAAAAACACAACATCCCGTGATCACCATGCACGAGCTTCTGTGACACATGAAGTCAGACTTACTGCAGACTGTGGACTTCATGATGCGTCTTTGTTCTTAAAAGATGAGACGATTGTAAAAATGTGTCACGCTTTCATCCCGGACCGACTGACTTCACAGGCTCGTCTCCACGAATGCAGCCACGATTTAAAATGAAAGTGCAAGTCCCCGAGTCCGAGACGACGCGCTAAGAGGTCATTACGATGCAGACGGAAGGACACCTTACCCGAGAGCATTTCTTTTCCCTCCCAAAACCATTTCTTTTTGTATCCATTATGTGATGCAGAGGCCCTTGGAGGGGAAGACAAAGAAGATTTACTTTGTGCAATACGATGTAGGCCGTAAGCCTTAAAGCAAAGGTCGAGCCCCGCGGGACATGCTCTGACCAACTCGGGAAGCAGATCAGAGAAAAGCACCAAACCCAGACTCTGCTCTTCTAAGTCAGTGCGTACAGTAGTAGAACAAACAAAGTCGGGAGTGAACACTCATTCATATGTTTCGCTATTATGTAAAAGATGATTTCCATTTGTAGTGCCTCTCTTCTCTGGGATTTGTAGTGTTTGTCCTCAATGAAAATAAATGTGTTCAGTTATTTAAGTGGTATTCAACATGTTCTTACTAGTCCACCTGGGTTGTTATGCTGAGTGTGCAATGTAATTGTAAAAAAAAAAAAAAGCTTGATTAAATTGAACCCACGAATGAGGCGACTGTGGCTCAGTGGTGAGCAGGGTCGTCCTCCGAACAGAGGGTCGGCGGTTCGATTCCCCGGCTCCGCTAGCCCATGTCGATGTTTCCTTGGGCTAGACACTTAACCCCAAAACTGCTCCCGTAGCTGTGACTACTGTGTGTGAATGTGTGTGAATGACAGTTACTGCTGGTGGAACCTTAGCTCCTCCCATCAGTGTATGATTGGGTGAATGATGTTAAAGCGCTTCGAGTGTTTGTAAGACTAGAAAAACACTCTACAAATACAGGTCCATTTACCAATAATACATTAAGTTTAGTAATACTTACCTTAATTATTACTTTAGTAATAATTATAAGCTAATTATGTGTATGTTGGTAGGAACATGGATGTTCACAATACGTCCTCTCTCAGACTACAAAAGAAGAAATTCCTGAGATTTCCAGCACATTCTGCATTCATGTGCAGCTCCGTTTCCTCCCCGCTGTCGCCGAGTGGCAAATTACATGATCGTTCTTCAGCTGAGCCGCGAGACTCATTACTTTCCTTGATTCAAGGGTAGTTCTTTGGCTAATCTGTTGTGCGGTGTCGAGAGCATTTTTAAAAAAAAAATTTTTATCAGCCCGATAGCGGAGCGAAAGAGTCGCTTCACTGTTGCCATGGAAAAGTCTGTTTCACACATTCATCATCTCGACGTATCAAAAAAGGGGGATTTTGCTCTGGTAAAGTTCCAACGCGGCTGAATCAAAGTAATCACGATGATCAAAACTTTCATAAACCAGAAGAAAAAAAAGAAACATGCGTCCTCACACAGTGGTGTTAATGATAATAATAACAATACGTGAGGGGGTGAAGGGGAACTGCTTTATAGATTACATATCTGTTAATCCCACCATGAGTGAACGAATGACTGCGCCATCCCTCCTCTGGCTCTCCCCGTGTGACTGTTCACAGCGACCAACGGGAGGGCTGCAGCGGGCATCACCACGGACAGCTATCACTTCAGCCACGATGAATGAGAACAAGAGAGAAGGTGGAGATTAACATATCCTCTCATTTCCATATTAACAGTTGGCATGAAAATGTGGCCCAAGCACTTGCCTTCCTGCAGTTGAAATCCAAGGTCACTGCTATATTAGCTCTGATCCTTCCACAAAAAAAATAAATAAGAAGTCTAAATCAGTTTTTGAAGGCATAATATGTGATATACAGCACATTCACAGTGAAAAGGGAGGGTCAACAATGTACGGGTGCTGTTGTATTGTACATGTTTCTGTGTGCGTGCGTGCGAGGGTGTTTGTTGTATTTTTATGATTATGTTGTGATGCTTTGTGCTTCATTCTCAATAGACCCATTGTGTATAAATAAAGCCCTTGAGAAACTCAAAACCAAAAAGGGGCCCCGAGTTATCAAAGCTTTCGCACCGCAAATAAAAGCATCAGCCAATCATGTTGTGCGTGTACGTACTTTAGTACATACTCAAAATGTACACTAGTCAGTGTGGGTCGACGGAGGCTTCGTAGTTTGCACCAAGTCGCCAAATTGTATTTCTCCTCTCAACTTTGACAACGGCAAAGTTACCAGAGAGGATGACAATATTAATATGAATGTGACAACCATATCAAAAAGATAAATGAAGTGTCTGTTTTGCTCCACGCAGTCACCGACGCGTTTGTCCCCGTCAGCTGTGAGCGGTAGATCTCGACAGCTGGGGAGCACAGGTTAACATTAACATACGCCGAGGCAGGATGGAGATAAGCATTTGGGTACCGAGGCACACTGTTTACATAATATTCTAAAGGGAGTTGTGAACCACATACCGCATGCAACTGAATATCATAAAACTAACAGCTCATTTAACCAATGAGTCATATATTATATATACATAAAAACGTGTGTGAAACATACAGGCGAGGTTAAAAAGGTTAATCCAAAAGGCATGGACATGTGACGGAAAACTTTCATCGTTTCATGACTCCAGACAGCTGATCTTCAGGGATGTCGGCGAGCTGCAGCGTCTATACTTAACTGAGAATGGCGTGCTGAGTTTAGATGTACGCGCAGTCAGAAAGGTCAGCGCGATGAAAGAAATGGTGCAGAATGGGTTTTTTTTTTACGAGCACAAGTTGGACTCCTTCCTATCAATTAACCATCTTAAGCACTATACGCATCCCTTTAAGTCTAAAGTGTGAATGAAACGGCACCTAAAGGCCTCCTCTTGGGATGGAGTGGTGAAGTAATATGTAAGTTTGTAATTAAATTAAACTTAATGTAATGTGTGTCCGCCCCAGCTGTTTTTATGGAGTCCTATAAACCCACGAGGGTTGGCCATGTTATGTGCGTAACACAAAAATAAAGATATCCATCTACCTATTGAGGAAAAGGTGCAGATGTCACCGTAGGATATCTAATAATTATCCTTCGAAAAAGAGAAAGCTGAAACAAAGAATGCGTCACATAAAGTGCAGAGAAAGCGATTGTCCACTCCTATTTTAATTGTTACCGTCTGCAAATCATCTTATTTCTTTAAAAAAAAAATTCACCTTTTGTCAAACCGCTAGAACGTCAGTCTGAGGACCGGCTGCTGCTGCTGCTGCCGGCGTACAGCACGGAACGGCGCCGCACAGCTGGAGTTATGTTCGACGTAAGGCGAAGTGACAGAAATGCTAATCAAGTATCAAAACGGACACCGGATTCCCATCGATGCACATCGGACCCTCAATGATTTATTAGTCAAAGCGGACGCGTGTGTCATTGTGTCGAGTGCTCATGGGTAAACACACGGCGAAGGTGCACCACTTAGCGGCCCTGGCCTCCTCTTTCCCCTCGAGCATGAACGCCACTCTGCACGAGGGGCCGCTGATAGCGCAGTCGAAGAGTAACTTTCCAAAACAGGTACGACACACACACACGCAATGCATCTAAGCAAGTCACTTAAGAGTGCACTAGAGGGCTATAATAAGAGGGGGTGATGTGTGTCCCTACTTCAAATGGGTTTCTTCTGCTGAGTAAGCCCTGCCATCCCCCTCCCCCGGTCCCCAGATCACGGAGAGCTGCAGCAGACCCCAATTATCAGACCGTCGTTTCACCATCCTCCATTCGCCTCCTCGTCCGCCCGCTTTAATTTGAGTCAGGATATTCCTTACCCGAGCCGTGGGGAGAACGAGGGGTGAAAAGGTTAAAGACTCCGCAGAGCGACCGGGGGTTTTGGCAAAAGAACCGAGGGGGACGAGTCATGAAAGAGAACGAGTGGTGCCGGATGTTTGTCTGCGTCACGGACAGAGGAGGAAAGTTGTCCGTTCGTTGCGTCTTCACGGCGGTGTTGCCAAATTAAGTCTGGATTTCTTTTGTGAGTGGATCGCTGGAACGGGGCCTGACTGGATGGATAAACAATGCTCCGGTGCATAATTTACTTGAGCACGGAAGTGAAAGATCCTTTCACTCTCGCTCTCCCGGGTTGTATTCTTAGCATCTACTTAAGCTGACAGCGGGTCTGTAAAGAGATTGTTGTGCTTGAAGAGAAAAAAAAACAACTGATAATTGCCCACTTTTCACTATAAAAGTCTGCGATGTACGAGCAACTGGGAAAATATAAATATGTGACGTTGCGTAATCGCGGCTGCTTCTTCCTATGCGACACAAATGATCACATATAGTGCTAAATATTGGAATAGCTGCTTTATGCATAATTTATGCATCTTAACATCTGCGGGAATGCCCGCCCCCGCCAACACATTTCATTGGCTGACTTGGAAATGGAGACGAGGTCTCTGCTGCCTAGTTTTGATGCTATAGTGGGTTTGTTCATTTTTAATGGCACGGGGAGAGAAAATAGAATGGCTAATGATGATTATTATTATTCAGTTGGGCCGACCAACATGTGAAGAGCAGGGATCGTTACAAAAAGGTATGGACGTCCCATAGAGAAGATGCCGTCCGTGTGCCAGCACACAAACGCACATACTCGCGCACAATTATTGATTTGGATATTTAATTAAATCCCTTTACGTAAATTTGTTGTTTTTTAAAAATCACCCCGAACGAGATTCCTTCTCACCATGTGTGTAATTAATGCAGCGTCTTTGATTACTTCAGAAGAGAAAAGGGGTTGAAATTAATATTTCCACAACAGCATAATTATGATGGAATCTCTCCAAGCATGAGGAGGGGTGTCCTATGTCTTTTTCTCCGGGGGAGCAGTTATGTGGACACGGTGCTGCAGCCCGGGCAGCAGGAGCTGCTGTTGCATGAGATAAGAGCCTGAAGCAATGTATGCTTTCATGTGAAAAGTGAGGGGAGAATGCTGTGGGAGATTAATGGCACATAAACAATATAGATGACATTGTGAGCAAAGAACCGGTGTTCGCTATATGTTTTTTGTTTTTTTGTTGTTGTTTATCTTTATGCATTTCTTATTTTGTCTCAGGCAATTCTGTAAAGGATAAGCCCAGATGGAAACCTTGCAGGGAGGTTATCATCCCTAATGTTTCTAGAAACCCATCTCACACGTGTAGACCTCAACCTCAGGGATTCCACATTTCTTTTTAATTACTACCTACAAGTTACACTTTATAATAACCATTAATAAATAGTACATTAATATTTTATTTTTTGTTGAATTAAATGATAATTCTATCGTTAGATAGTTAGATAGATAGATAGATAGATAGATATATATATATATATATATATATATATATATATAAAGTACTTTATTGATCCCCTAAGGGAAATTCAGGAAATTAGTTTAAGAGACAACAACAATCACATTCTGACCATATTTATAAAGTGTATTGTTGCACACACACTAACATTATGTACTTTATTATTAGGCATTTGTTAATGATTACCAAATGATTTGCAAACTGCAGAAATTGTTTGTCAATGGTTAATAATTGGTTTCGGGTCCTTCTATCTATGTTACAGTTACACATGTTTTAAATATCAATCTAAAGTTTGTAGATGCTTTACACAAATTATTTATTACCCAGTCAACAAAGTATATTTTTTCATCAGTTGACACTTTATGAAAGTCACCAAATAATGTTTATTGATGGTTTACAAAACCAATTAATAACTTTTTAACAAAGAGTTACAAACATCTGGTTGGTAATATTTATCAACAATTTCCTAAAAGTGCTACATATATAATGAGAGGAGCACCTTTTAAAGTCCAATATTCCAAACGCTGTCCTTGTGGCCATGTGTGAGTTCTGAACATCTTGCATCAAGAAGCATTTAGTTTATTTAGCGTCTGCACGACAAACAATCGGATTGTTACGGGGAACAATAAGAGATATTTGGCATTATTCAAAGTGTAATCTCAAAGAGACACATGAGGGTTTTGATGGTACATTTGCACTTAAAATAAAACAAAAAGGGGCTCGCTGGTTGACGTTGATTAGTGGGCCAAATCAAGATAAAAACATGCTGACAACAATAATAATAATTCTGTCTGACCACATCCATATCAGCAGATGATAACATGCATTCTGATACACGCGAGTATGCTGCATTCACTCATTTTACCCCTTGTTTCATTTTAAAGCGGGTCAGTTGCACCCAATGGGCTGCAAATAAGCAAATGTAATGTTATCCAGTTATTTTAAGTCACAAGCTATACATCAAGGCTTTGATATAGTGCCTGTGTTCCACTGAATCTTTCATGAAATCATCTAACACGAAGGAGAGAATAATTTGTTGAAGAGTTTGCAGAGTGAGTGAACATCACGCGGTCTTATGAATCTTCCACAAATCAATTTGAGGCCCTGTGAGAGTTTCTAAATAAATACAAATGTAAGCATCCCACAGGAAGTAATACCTTTTTAATTAATTTGGACCACATGTTTTGGACTTGCGATTGAGGTGTAAACAGATGAGTGTTTGGCAATATACCTCCTCTCTGCAATAAATATGTCCCCCATAACCCCAAATAGCTTCAATATGCAAGTGAGAAAAGTCGCAGTGTGCCCGGATTTATTTGCTGTTATTAATGAGGCGGCGTGGAAGGAAGTGGTCTGTGGCTGCCAGCAGAATATCTGACCTCTGAGGAGGGCTTTAAATCAAGGCATTAGGGGATGCCGTAATAAAGAGGCCAGCTAAGGCACTGAACCTGCTCCAAAACAAAAACACACCACAACACTCGCACAGGAAGCTGAAATCACATCCAGAGGCTTCTCTCTTACAGAGGAAGCCAACATGGAAGTGCACCATAACAGCAGCTGTTAACTACGGGGTCAGATCACTCTCAATTATTTGTAAATCCTTCTGTGTGCATTTGTAAATGGAATATATTTGTGAATTGTTCTGTGCGCATTTGTGAATCTTTGCGTTTGCCTCTCTGTGTGCATTTGCAATTATTGAAACTGATTTAGTATTCGTTTTAACAAGACCACGAGTTAGCCTGCTAGAAGCCATTTTCTGTTATCTTGCCACTTCTGGTTGCAAACAACCAAAAGGTGCTATGGGCCAAAAACCAAGATGGAGACGGCCAAAATGCCCAACACAAGGCTTCAAAAACAGCATCCACAAACCAATGGGTGACGTCACGGTGCCTGTGATTGAGACCCTTTCTCCTATTGTTGTCACAGTAGTGTAAACACAGCAGTTTAAGGCAGCAGGTATGTGCACTAATTCAGGTGGTACAATCATAAGTGCTATGTGGGAACAATATTTTTCTGCAAGTTGGACCGTTGCGTATTCAAACATTGAATATATGTGGAACCAAGCCATCGAGCGGAGCATCTAATTAGTCTGCAACATGGTGCTCGGTAAGCCTTTTGAACACATTTTTATTTGGAAGCAGAGACAGCAATTTCCCTGAAGTAAGATTGACAACAATCATAGTTAGCAAGAGCGAGAGAAGAAAAAAAAAAGCTCTTCAGAATATCCCAACATTTAAAAATATATAATAACAGCGATCCATACGTCTGACCAAACCTGGCAACCCTGTTGAATTAAAATATGCTTTTTATTTCTAGACACATTTCCTCAACAATCCAAATAAAACACACATTAAACATTCATATTTCAGTTGTTAAGACTTCACAGTGACGTTGAGTTAATTTGGTAAGATGCCAACGACCACCATCTGTTCCTCAACCTCTATGGCCAAGGCAGTGAGTCGCATCACTTGCTTCCTCCAGAGCTGTTACTTTATGCAAACAACAGTGTTTGGATGCGGCCTCCACACAGCCAAACATCCCCTTGACTCCTACCTATATCTACTTGTCAGCTCACAATGTTTGCACAAGCCTTTTCACTTTTATTGACTCTGCCAATGCTCAATAACACTCATGTATATATGCTCAGTTATCGAGTTCATAGGCATCTGCAGCCTGATGCAATAATCTTTCCACAATGCTGTCGTTATGTGCCGTGTTCAACATTTCATAGAGTTTCAATTCAACTTTGCTGGAAAAATGGTGTGAAGCTATTGCATCTTGTTGCCTGACAGTCGGTGGCGAAGGGATCAACTCCAATGTTCACAGCTCCAAGAGAGTCAAACGCGTCAAAACCACGGGAGGCTGCATGATTACATCTATTTTCACTGCATGATTTCTGTGCCTACTTTAACAAAAAAAAGATTGACAGAACGTGCAGTGGACATTGTTGTGCCTTTCAGGTTTTGAGCTTTCACGAGTCAAGAGAAATGACACGGGAAAGAAAAGGAAATGGGGGTGATGGAGGAAAAGAGTGTCGAACTCTGTGGGTTAGCACTTACCCAGGGCAGGGGGCACGGCCTCTGATGTCAGAATAATTTGCCGGAAAAGTGGCAAACCTCGAAAAATATATATATTTTCTTCTTTATGTCATGTCATTTAGCTGACGCTTTTAGTAAGGTGTGTTTTAATTATTTATTTTTTTGGACAATCTTTTTAAATAGTTTAATAGTGTGTATGTGTATATTTGTTTGTTGTTTGGAGCTACTTGGATCCTGAATTTCCCTTAGGGGATCAATAAAGTACTTATCTATCTTTAGATAAAAGCGACTTACAATAATGTTACATTCATACACTGTAGACACAGCTACAGGGAGCAATTCAGGGTTGAGTGTCTTGCTCAAGGACACATCGACTAGGGCGGGGATTGAACCACCAACCCCCTGATTGAAAGACGGACCTGCTAACCACTGACCAACAGTCGCCCCTTCTTGAATTCTTGACATTATTCTGGCGTCGTGAAGAAATGTGAACAGTTGCTGAATTGCTAGAGAGCAATTAGAAGTAGGTGGGTTGGGAAGTAGATGAGTGTTTAAGGCGGTAGTTCTCAATTCAAGCCCTCTGGACCCGAAGGCCTGCTGGTTTTCACTTTGAGCGTGTAATCAGGAAGTGGGTTTACACCTGGGACGCCAGGTGAAGGCAATTACCTGCAATCAACTACCTGGCAGGATATAAGCAGGGCTCTGTTTGCTCAGACCAGAGTAGCAAATGGTTGTTCAATGAAAAAAAAAAGAAATAAAGAAATAATTGATTGCTTTTAGAATGCTCTTTCATATTGTAAGTGTTTTTTGGAGGAATACAAGAAAAGTATGAAAGTAGAATGTGTGCAAAACATCCTATAAAAAATAGACAAAAATAGACAATAACACAACACTTTTTCACTTTTAAGCCATTGATGCCTGTGTCTTATGTTTTGAATTAGAATGTCCTGACTTAAATGTTTTTACACATGTTTTTACTTGAAAGATGAGTCGCCAACTTAATTTCGTTGTATGTTTTTACAATGACGATAAATAACCTTATCTTAACTATAAAACATAAAACGGGTTGAATTTAAGGGTCTCTAACAGAAATGCAGACAAACGCTAAAATGTAGACATTTTGAACGATCCGTCTGTTCAGATGAGACAAAACAGCAACAGGACCATGAAATAACATGGAAAAACATATGCACATTACAACCGAGGCAAATTACACTGTATATTATTAAACTCAAGGTGTGAAATTCCTTCCTCTGGCATTGCTCCTTTGCTTAACTAATTATCACGGCACATTAATTTTCTAAACCCTGAAGCCTTTTGTTGAGTTTACCCAATGTGCAACGCGCGTACGTGTTTATTTCTGTAAAAATAAGGTGTATTACAAAACAATTTTTTTTTTTAAGAGAAAGCAATTCGCTCCAAGCCCGAGACAAACAGAGCCGACGGCTTCGGGGACGCCTTCATTTGTATTCTGCAGATTGCATCGCAAATTTGGAAAATGTTAATTGGAGACAATGTGTTAAGAGGCAGATATGGTCTGACATGTGGACAACATAACAGTATTACGGGCAAATTAATTATTGCAATATGCTGAGCGTGAAAACAGAATGCCATCCTCAATCTATAGAAATACATAATAGATGGTGAAGATAGCGGTGAATGCGAAATATGTCGTTGGACAAATATGTTGGAGTGCTTTGTGGCTGACGCGTTGAAATCAAAAGACTGGTCATCCCAACAGTGGACATGTTGACAAAACCCTCATTTATTACAGATTCCCGTCGAGCGTGACGCTGATTAGAAGGGTCGTACGAAATAAGCTCGAGAGCCCCATTTCACCACAAACCTACATTCATTTAGTTCTGCAGATTTATACATCCAGCTATCTAGGCAGGGAGTGTATTCTGCCCTTTCCAAAAGAGGGTTAATCTCCCTTTTCTTTCATGAAGAAAAGCTCAATCTCCCAGTGACCAGCATGTCTCGTACGATGCGGCGGCTGAGGCCATAAATTGAATTAAATAAACCCATTAGTTACAGCAGCTATACCTTCTCACCTCGGCCCAGATGCACTTTCATGGTGAGTCGGTCCTTTTAACAGAGGACGCAGCTTATGGCAAAGTGACCTTGAGGCAACAGACAGACGGCGTGTCCTTGTTCATTACTCAAATCAATTAAGACGGCCGCGCGGCGACGCCCCCGCGCTCTCTCCTGCAGGTGTTTAAAAAGTAAATGTATGCCCATTCAAAAATCAATTCATTCTTTAGGATTCTGCCTCCTCCCCGTCTTGTAGACATGAAACAAACCAGAGGTCGATCGGAGTGTAGAGCGACTGTTGGGAGATTGTCCATGGGCGTACTTAAGATGCATGGAATGAATAAGCGAGCTTAGTTCAAATGCCTTGTGAGAAAAGGCCCACTGAGAAGTCAAGGATCCTAATCCTGTAACAGCCTCAAAGCAGATGGGATGTTTTTACAGTTTTGGTACCCGACAGACTCCTAAATTAAACAGATACCGAAGTTTAGATTGTGTTTTCACATCTATAATGATGTGTTTCCTGCATTTATGAATAAGACATGAACAAACTCAGAACGATAATTTAACTCTTTGTTGTTCAGCTTTCCTTTTTTGTTTTATTCTATTTAACTATATTTAAGCGTAGGCTTCATGTGCTGACAAACATATTAGGTGGTATATTTAAAATATGTGTTTTCAAATGAATCCATAGGAGGTTTGGATGGCAAAAAAAAAAAGTGTACTGTGTGACCCAAGTACAATAAATAAAAAAGATTTTTCTTCTGATTTTAATTACGAATAGTCATGTCAATGTCCAACGACGATCACATGTTTCAAACTAAAAGCAGCAAACGTGTTTCCCAGGAAACATAATTAAACCTCTTGTTGTTATCCCACTAATACCTGTTGATGCATAGTTTAAACAAACATCTCTACATTTAAGCTGTGATTGTACACAAACATATGATGTTCTTCCATTTCAGCAATAGCAGCATCAATAACATAATCTACATTCCAATTATGCCTATTGTCGCTAATTTGCATCATACCTAATATATATATTGTATGTGTGATATTTAGGCAAATGAACACATTTATCTTGCATGAACATTGAGGAAAAAGGTAATACTGGAAGATGAAAATGCATCCGATTCCAGCAATATGTTAAAACAAATGTTTTTGTGAATAAAAATGAAACAACAAAATGAAAAGAGGATATGAAGGCAAACTAAACTCTCCCCATTCGCCCGCGGGCGACACTAACGCTCTACTGTGTGCACTGTTTCATCTGAAAGTGTTATTAATGTTTTCTCTTTGACTGAATAACTATTCATTGTTAATTTTATTGTGCGTGTGGTTGTGTTGTGCATTATGCATAGGAGAGAATATATCACACATGTGGGAGGACCCACAGGGGAATAGTTGGTTTCATGGTTGAGAGCAGGTAACAATCGTATTAGAAAGGCAGAACACGTCGACGCTAAATCTCTAATGCCAATAATCCAAACTATCCAGGAGAAGTAATCACTTCCTGAAACAGCCATTAGCAATTAGCATAATCCCTAATGGTGACCTTTTGCATCCCGTTGTCTTCATCCACATCTCCGGGGAGTTCGGCAACGGCGTTGCTGACTTCCAATGCGCCGGACGCATTGCCGGTTGCGGAGACGTCGGTGTTCTGCCCCACGTTTTCATGTGTTGCATTAGAGACGCCAAGTGGCGTAGAATGCAATTGCATTTTTGCGATTGAATTTATCCCTCCTCTCTTACCGTAGTTCGTTCCTTGTGTTTCTGATTCTACTGAGAGGACATGCTGCCGCTACGTTTTCCCCTTTATTGCTTGGTAGCCTTTGAAGTATTTATGTATATCTACTACGGTATATTATCTGAGTATTTACTGTTATAGTATAACCCTTGTGTTGTAGCAATATATGCTAATTGCGATTAGCATTTCATCATTGACATCCACGTTAAAATTAGCTTAGACTCTTAACTAGTCAGGGGATTCATGTTAATAGATACTATTAATTTCTGGCATGATGGCTTTATGCTAAATCATAGTTGTATATTCATGTATGTGGACAGTTTTCAAGGTCATGTTATGTTTCCACAGTTTTACAAAATCAAGATTCACACTAAAAACCCTACTCCGGATTCCTGGGTCTTTATTTCATGGATCTGCTGTTAGCTCTCTGCTAAGCTAACTTCTAGAAGCGAGAGCAGAATAGTCGGCAATGCGTTTCATCGTCGTGGAATCGGGATCTCGGTGAACCCGAGCGCTCGCCACTCCGGCGTCTCCGCGGTACGTGTCGAGCGCGGCGCACACGTCTGATCCTCGGCTCATACGTCGTTTCACTCTGTGCTAAAATTATTCCAGCGGAATACCCCATGGTGATTTGTGTGAGGAAAGAAAGAAAGAGCATGAATAAGTAAACAACATAAAGCGACGAGGAGCTTCAAAGGCGACGGGACAATCACAGCAAACAAGATCCTCGAAGCCAATGAATGTGTTTGTGTTTGTGTGTGACAGTGACTCAGGGGTGTAAACACAGGAATTAGCTCACACCTCCGGAGCCTTTCCACGCGTCACGCGGCCATAATTGAATTAAGTCCGTCAGGTTGTTGCCAAACTGCAGACGTCACAAAACACGAGATGCATTTGGCCACGAAGCTCCCGACTTTTCACTTCATCTACCCCCAAAAAAAAAAAAAAAGGTTATTGCAGGGAACATTTTTGAATCGTGAAAGAATGAGCTATGTTTAGCGGCCGGTGTCGGATGCTAATTTCCGTGCTTTCTCATTACGGACAAGGATTTCTTCATGGGGGGGGGGGGGGAAGCCATATTTATGCATATTTATACAGCATACTGCTGCCTATTCTAGTGGGAGAAGCCAATATTCCCCCATCCCTCAGCATAACACACCTATCAGCTGGTGGACACACGTTTGAAAACCACTCCCGGCAGCCCCTGTTTCTTGGCTCTGTGACCATTCTTGTCAGGATTCAGGGTTTTCCCTTCGACTGAACGAATGCATCAGCTCGTGTTATGAGACCACGTCCCTCGCAGCCAATAAGGAGCACCGGCAGCGCAAAAAAAAAAAAGTGCTGCAGGAGATGTGGAAAGGAAAATTGGAATCTTGACAATTGTGATTGACATGCGTATTTGTCCGACGGTAGTCTTATTTGCCGAGATTTAAACACATCTGTAAAAAAAACTAAAAAAAACACACACCCGGAGTGATTGTTCCTCCCAGACTCGGATTGCACATCGTGGCAATCCCTCCCTAAATAATCATTTTGGGGAGCGATGAATCCCTTTTTTTTTTACCATAAAATGACTTTCAGCTGAGCTTATACTTTATTCTTGGGTGTGAAATAAATAATTCAACGAGCTACGTCCTTTCATTTTTAGACAATCTGTCCATGTCGTGGAACAAAAACACACTTAAGTCCTTCCCTTCTATCGCTGCGACAACGGAGGAGAAGGCTGCTCTGGATTTTATCCGGCGCCTTTGACGGACACGAAAATAAAGTGGATATGAGCCTTGATGGTGAACCATAACCCACGGCCACTTCATCGCATTGGAAAGGGTGGGGGGGGGGGGGGGAGGAAAAAAAACTGTGAATTAAATTCAAACCATCAGTAAAATAGACTTCCACTTGAAAGCATCGGAGTGTAGCTGCAACAGGACAGGAGAAAGAGATGAATGGCTGCGTGAGCGAGGAGGAATGCACATGAATTCTGAACAGGACCAAAGGCAGGATGAAATTGGCCATAGCCATTAACTTCTCGAGAGGTTTTTTTATTTTTTTATTCTCTCCATATGCAAAAAGGAAGGAGCCGTATTACTACTTCCATAATTCCCATGTGACAATACAGATCGCTACAATAAAATCAAACCAATCTGTAATCCTGGTATGGAAGGAAAAAAAAAGGAAAAAGTCTATTCAACCGAAATAAAACCAATGAAAGGGAAAACCTCCTGAAAGGTAATTCGGCACTGTGCTCCGTGTTGATCCACCGTATTAGGATATTATAGGATGCCGGAAAATATGAAACCAGAAGAACAGTGTTCTAATGGCTGCACTAATTAGCTGTGCTGAATATTCGTGGCTGTACTTGGCTGAAATTTGAGCTACGCCATCTTACAAAAAGGGACGTTTTCTTCTGAGCGTTCAATACTTTCTATGGAAGAAAAATGAAAGATAATTGTAGGATAACCTTGTATTTTGTTGCCTGAATAAGATAGTGAGGTAGAAAATGGGGAAACGTTTATTAAGTGGCATAAAGTTCATCCTGCAAAACGTTGAGTAACGATCAGTCATTTGTTTTCTTCCGTCATCCACTCACCGACTACTATGAGGCAGGATTTGGCCTCCGTTAGATGTGTTTTACTTTTGCAATATTTACAAGGCTTTTTTGCTGCAAGTTAAATGAATATTGACAGAAAAGAATGGATTGCAGCCGCTATATAGAGACGCTATATGTTTGGCAGTTATGAGTACAGTTCACCCTTTGCGGGCGGAGGATTACGGTTTATTTTTGTTTAGCAACCACAAAAAGATGATCTGTTTTTGTACGGATTAAAACAATGAGGCCGATTTTATTACAGAGACAGGCTAGCTGTTTCCCTCCGTCTCCAGTCTTTA
This sequence comes from Cyclopterus lumpus, assembly GCF_009769545.1. NCBI lineage: Eukaryota > Metazoa > Chordata > Actinopteri > Perciformes > Cyclopteridae > Cyclopterus > Cyclopterus lumpus. The sequence continues at coordinate 5,135,098 of NC_046973.1, forward strand.
TGTTAAGCTAAGCTAACCAGCTGCTGGCGGTAGCTTTATGTCGACCTCACAAACCCGATCTTGTCATCTAACTCTCGGCAGAAAGGCAAATTAAATGCGTTTCTTTAAGTGTTGAACTGTTCATTAAATTCAGGCCAAACGTGTGTGAGAGAAACTCTTAAAATAAATTTCATGTAATTATTGGTGAAAAAAATGTGCACATACATAAAACAACGTCTGGCTGGGTTGTTGAGCAGTCAAACGCAATCCTGAACAGACTTTCAGATGATGTTTATAATATCAAATCATACAGGGAATGTTACGGTTTGTCTCTGACCCCAAGCGCACGACAACAGGAAGGTTCTAGTCTTAGCCGAACACACGGCGTAGTTTATTTGAGCTCAAACGAAACACAAAAAAACTCCTCTTCACCAGGGGAAGGGAAAAAAGGTAATCCACTTGATGGTCGAACAGAAAATAATCTATACAAAAAATCCAAGAAAATACTCAGCAAAGACACGAGGGAAAACAGCAAAGACCCGAGGAGGGAAAGTCCACAGACATCATGGCACGAACTCGCAACGTCAGCACAGACAGTCCTGATCTTTATTCCCCGTAGACAACGAGCTGACGAGCTGCAGCTGTGGGACGAGCTGAGTGGCTTCAGGTGTGAGTTGGAGCTCACCTGGCTTGTCCCCGCCTCCAAGCCCGTAGCTCCCTGGCAGCGCGCTCTGAGGTACCGGGTGTCACTGTGTGAACGGGCTGAGGAGGGAGTCTGGCTGGCTGAGTCCTGACAATATCCCCCCTTCTACGGGAGCCACCTGGCGACTTGCCAGGCTTCTGGGGATGGGCCTGATAAAAGTCAGTCAACAGTCCCGGGTCCATAATGAGCTGGCGGGACGCCCAGCTTCGTTCATTCCGGACCATAGCCCACCCAGTCCACCAGAAACTGGTACCCACGTCCTCGTCGGCGAACATCCATCAGTCGGCGAACATTCCACTGAGGGTGCCCATCTACGATCTTAGGGGGAGGTGGAACTGGGGCAGGAGGCATCAGGGGACTGTGGGAGACAGGTTTAATTCGCGACACATGGAACACTGGATGGATTCTCATGGAGGTTGGAAGTCTCAGCCTCACCGCTGCAGGACTGAGCACCCTTGTGATCTCAAAGGGTCCAACGAACCGGGGATCCAGCTTCTTGGTGGTCGACTGCAGGGGAAGATCCTTGGAGGACAGCCAAACCTTCTGCCCCAGTTGGTATGCGGGAGCTGGGTTCCGGCGACGGTTGGCTCCCCGGCTGCCACGTTCAGCTGCTCGGAGTAAGGCGGCTCTGGTGACCTCCCAGATACGACGACACCTGTTCAGATGGGTCTGCACGGAGGGAACTGCCACTTCCGACTGCTGAGCAGGAAAGAGCGGCGGCTGGTAACCCAGAGACGCCTCGAAGGGGGAGAGGCCGGTGGCGGAGCTGACCAGGGAGTTGATGGCATACTCGACCCAGGGGAGGAACCGACTCCAGGAGGATGGTCTCCTGGCAGCCACAAAACGGAGCGCAGACTCCACGCTCTGGTTCATCCTCTCAGTCTGTCCGTTTGTCTGTGGGTGATAACCAGAGGAAAGACTGACAGAGGCGCCCAACCCCTTGTAAAATGCTCGCCATACCTGGGAGATGAACTGGGGTCCTCTGTCCGAGACAACGTCCTGGGGGAGACCATGAAGCCGGAACACGTGGCTCGTCAGGAGGTCCGCCGTCTCCAACGCCGAAGGGAGTTTAGGGAGGGCCACCAGGTGCACCCCTTTACTGAAACGGTCCACTACCGTTAGTATCACCGTCTTACCCTGGGAGGGCGGAAGTCCAGACACAAAGTCCAATGCCACGTGGGACCAGGGACGGCTAGGAACTGGAAGGGGCTGCAGTAGCCCTGCGGGGGCCCGGTGAGAGGCCTTGCTGCGGGCACAAACGGGGCAGGCCAGTACAAAGTCCCTTACCTCGTTCCTCATAGTAGGCCACCAGAAACGGCGAGCCAGAAAGGTGCGGTGGACGCCAGGATGGCAGGCAAACTGGCTAGCATGTCCCCACTGAAGCACTCGGGACCTGACCGACTCCGGAAACGAACAGACGGCGTGGGGGCACGCCACTCGGAGCAGGATGGGAGCGCAACGCCTGTCTCACGACTGTCTCGATGCCCCAGGCCACCATGCCAACCACCTTGCCCTTGGGGATGATGGGAACTGACTCCTCAGCAGTCAGGCTCCTCCCTTGGTGTAGTCGGGACAGGGCATCCGCCTTAATGTTGCGGGAACCGGGACGATAGGTCAGTGAAAAAACGAACCGACTGAGGAAGCCGGCCGACCATTGAGACGCTTGGTGGCCCGGATGAAAGTCAAGTTCTTATGATCCGTCCAGATGGTGAACGGCTGCTCAGCCCCCTCCAGCCAATGGCGCCACTCCCCCAGAGCAGCTACCACTGCCAGCAACTCCCGGTTCCCGATGTCGTAGTTCTCCTCAGCAGGAAGGAACCGGCGAGAGAAGAACGCACAGGGATGAACCTTGTAATCCGCCACGGCTCGTTGGGAAAGAACCGCCCCCAAGCCGGTGTCTGAGGCATCCACCTCCACAATGAACTGCCTCTTAGGGTCGGGATGGAGTAGAACTGGGGCGCTGGTGAACCTCCTCTTGAGAGCCAGAAATGCGTCAGCCTGGTGAGAGGTTCCGCCACGACACTGTAGTTCCGGATGAACCTCCTGTAGAAGTTGGCAAACCCGAGGAAGCTCTGCAACTCCTTTCGCGACGTGGGGTTCGGCCAGTCCACCACAACCTGGATCTTGCGGGGGTCGGCCCGAGTCTGACCCTTCTCCACAACGAAGCCCAAGTAGTCGACAGAGGTTGAGTGGAATCGGCACTTCTCAGCCTTGACGAAGAGCCGGTTAAGGAGGAGACGCTTGGAGCTCACCTGGCTTGTCCCCGCCTCCAAGCCCGTAGCTCCCTGGCAGCGCGCTCTGAGGTACCGGGTGTCACTGTGTGAACGGGCTGAGGAGGGAGTCCGGCTGGCTGAGTCCTGACAGGGAATCTATTAACCAGGTTTCTTACATCCATTAATATGATTGAAACTGGAATATACAACAAAAAGTCTAGTCTGCATGTAGAGATACTACTTGACAGAATATATGTGGCATGACACAAACAAAAATAAACT